>NW_026855053.1:0-23511 GCF_026571515.1 Ruditapes philippinarum
AGTAAAGCCATACATTGATGACGCAATCATCTATTCTGATGAATTGGGGGGGAACATCTCAAAACAATAAGAGCATTCTTCGACCGACTTAGTGATGCTAAATTGACAGTTAATCTTGCAAAAAGTGAATTTTTGTCATGCAATTTTAACATTTTTAGGACATGTAGTGGACAGGGTAAAGTAAAACCAATAGAAAGCTAAGGTCAAAGCTATCTCTGAATTTCCTGTGCCAACTTGTAAAAGACAACTGATGCGATTTCTTGGTATGGCAGGGTATTATCGTAAATTTTGTAATAATTTTTCGGTTATCGCAGAACCATTGACAAATTTGTTAAAGAAAAGAAACAAATTCATTTGGAATGACAAGTGTCAAATGGCATTTGACAGCCTTAAAGCCATACTTAAGAGTGCACCAGTTCTCTTGGCACCAGATTTTAATAAAAACTTTAAGTTAGCTGTAGATGCTAGTGACATAGGTGCTGGAAGTGTATTGATCCAAGAAGACAACAATGGTGTTGACCATCCTGTTTGTTACTTTTCTAAAAAGTTTAATGAACATCAGAAAAATTACTCTACTATAGAGAAAGAGTGCCTTGCTCTTATTCTTGCAATTCAGCATTTTGAAGTTTATCTAACTTCTTCAAAGTTGCCTGTTGTTGTCTTTAGTGATCACAATCCCCTCACTTTCTTGCATAAACTTAAAAACAAAAATCAAAGGTTGTTGAGGTGGAGCTTATTTTTGCAAGAATATAGACTTGACATTAGACACATTAAAGGGAAAGATAATTTGATCCCTGATGCACTTTCACGTGTCTAAAACTGTTATTTGCAGTATTTTAAATTAAACATGTATATGATATGATTGGTTATGTTTTTGTTGTTGTTTGCTATTGTTTGTAATACACATATATATGAATGTATAAAATTGTTTAACATTTCTCCTATGTTATTTGTAAGTTACATTGTTTGAATTTATGTAAAAGAAATATTCATTTCATTAATATTTCTTTTTCTTGAAGAGGGGAAGTGTTATGTATGCAACATATTACATGTATATAGTTTGTATCTGACCAGTTGGTATTTCCAATATTATCATTGTTCTATTTTAAGTATGTACTAGAACGTTCTTAACTGTTGTAGAAAACTCATGCATTATATTTAGATAGAAATTTCTGGAATGATCTTTATTGGTGAAGTTGCTAGATTATGATAACTGTAGTAAATGGAAGACTATTCTAGAAACTTCTTAGTTAATATATAAGGAGACATTTTTCATTACTTTTACCTTTTAAGTCATCAGTGATCTTTTAGAAATCAATATATTTGGAGTATTATTCAACTTGGATATAAAGTGATTTATTGGAGCTTGGATTTTAAAATAAATTATTCTTGTGGATTTTATTGTGGGAATTTATTCTAAAGTGTTCTTGGATTTAACTTGGATTTAACTGTGTTATTCAAAAAGGATCATTCCAGGATCAGACTAGACATTTAAGATTTTCACTTTTATTTGGACTTCAGGTATTTGTAAAGTAATTTGTTATTTTATTTTTCTTTAATATTTTTCTGTAATAA
The DNA here is from genome assembly GCF_026571515.1 of Ruditapes philippinarum. Lineage (NCBI taxonomy): Eukaryota > Metazoa > Mollusca > Bivalvia > Venerida > Veneridae > Ruditapes > Ruditapes philippinarum. Next base: position 1,576 of record NW_026855053.1, read on the forward strand.
ATTTGTTATATTGTTACAAGTTTGTTGCTGGCTTTTCTTTCTAGTTACGCCTGGCTCGTAACAGTACGCACATATCCATATCGTTATAATTAAACAATGAAAGAAAGTCGATGCCTAACGCCAGATGTGTTCAATATATTTTTATTTCACGGCGTCTCAACGCCGTGATATTGTGATGGGTAGTTGACGGTAGCATGGGCAAAAGTCACGTGACAAAATTCCTTTCGATTTCTACAGCCGACATTTTATTGGCTTTTCACGCAATCATTGTACAGCCCATTTCCGTGAAAAGTTACATAGAAACATTTTCCTTTCAAATCATATACATTTGTAGAATCTAAACAGTATTTTTATCAACACGCGATATATTTACACAATTCCGCACATCCTTTCGACACACTTGAGAAATTCGCATACTAAAACCCGGATTTCGAATATCGTTGTGGTCTACATTGATGCCGTTATCCATTCGTTCATTCATTCATATATTTTCAAAATTTTCCTACATGAAGAAAGTTCACCTGCCAATTAGTATAAGGATAGGTAATGGACTGTTATAAACGATAATCCTATTAATTTTATATATTACGTTTATCTGTTGCACAGAATGGTTGTTTTTACAAGGTGTACCAGTATCCGGATGTTGAAAGCTATCCGATTTTCTGCAAAAACTGCTGTCACATGGCCATCTATTTTTTTTATGAATACTTTACCATGAATTTGCATGGCTTAATAAAACTGAGCCTGCAACATTTCTTAATTTTGATGTTCGGGGTGTTCTTTTGGGTTTCCGGTTTTCTCTTTTTTATGGGGAAGTTACTCATGTTTACTAAATTATTTGTTCTTTTCTGTCTATCTTAGGTTGAAGTTAGGTATTACTTACTATTTTTGTTTAATAAAATTTACCAGTTATAAGGTAATCAAAAGCATAGAGACCATGATGAGTGAATATTGATATATATTTTTTTTAACTGGCATAATATACCTTAGACCAGATTTTTCTAGTTTGTTCAGTTAGCACATATACTATAGGTATTCTGCTAGAGGAATATTCTAATCAATATGTGAAATTATTATTATCTATGTGTTTGTATGTAAATTGCTCATAAAATAACCTTTGGTAAAAATGAAAAGGTAGAATATTTAAGCTATACATATGGGTGCTCATTTTAAACACTTGATATATATACAGTTAGTTTTATAGTAAAGTCTAATGAGGGACAGTATTTGTTACTGTAAGATATATGCATTTAATGTTTAGAAACTCACACAACTTAATCTTTATTATATGATTTTTATTGAGATTTTTTTTTATTACTTTTATACTTTACAATATCATGTACATTTTAGTTTTCTTTCTACAAGATTATGAATTCCACCCAAACCCCAATGTTAATAGGATGTTATATTTATTTTTAATGGAACCTGAGAATTATTTATGTAATGTTCATACAAGTGTATCATAGTTAATATGGATATAATGTGTATTTCTGTATTTAAAGACTTACAGTTATGATGGATGAGACTTGCATTTAAATTTATAAATGATAATACATGATCAGTCTACAGGTTAAAGATGTTTATACCCAGTATTAGCTGGCTAATAATAATATCTATATTAACAGAGTTTATATATTATAGTTTTCTTTCTACTAGATTTTGAATTCCATCCATTAGTGTACCAATGTTAATGTTAGGATTTCATATTCATTTAATAGAAACTGGGAATTGGTAATGTTATGTGCATACATGTATATCTTAGTATATTGATATGATGAGATTTATAATATTTCTGAATTTAAAGAGTTACAGTTATGCCATTATTATTAAAGGGATGAGACTTTCATTTAAAGTTATAAATGATAATACATGTATTGATTGAAAATGTTAGGGACACCGGTCTCAATCTCCAGGTCTCCTGAGTCAACCCGACAACATACTTTTCATAGAGTAGATTGTTACTTGCCCTTGTAAAATTTGTACACTAAATTTTGTAGTGGGTGATTAAATGTGCCACATGAAAACCAACAAAGAACAAATTTAAGTAACCAGGCGCCAGATGAAAACATGAAAATACAATCTACCACGAAGTGGTTCGTTGGTTGCATAATTTTCATGTTTTTGCCCGGTGCCCTTGATGCAAAATACAAATCAGTCTTCATAAAATTTCTTATCATAGAAAAAAGGTTAGTTTTTTATCTGTACAAAAAAATAGATATTGTACATGAATTAGCACAGTTATGTTCACTTTCAAATTGACCTGTTATAAATAATGGCACAACCAATAACTGTCTAAGCCCTTTTTAGTAAAAATAATTATACAATGGTATATAAATTGTTATCTTAATTAAGACTATATCAGTATGTAAGGTTTTTTTTCTTATTTATTAATTAAGAATGATTTATCTGTTAATTTAAAAATCTGAATATCTGTCATGGTTTAGAACTGTTCACTATTTAGGGGAGAAAATGTGTAAGTGGCCAGATAGCTCAATCGCTACAGCCGCGGTACATTATTCTGTTGGTCACAGGTTTGAGTTATGGTGAAGCTGAAAGTTTTTCTCATCCTGTGACTGCATATAACCATGAGTTTAATTCACTATGCTCTGTAAATTTATATCAGAAATTCAAGGACATTAAACAATATAGTGGAGAAATATGTTGTGGTTTAGAACTGTTTCATTATTTCAGAGAAAATGTGTAGCCGGGCGGATAGCTCAGTAATGGTCTTCTGAAAGTCATGTGCTCGAGTCATGGTCAGGCAGTTTCAGTCAGGGTTTAGAAGTGGTTTTGCGACTGGCACATGTTTTATTCATTTAATAAAGTGCATTTAATTTGAAATGGACATAGGCAGTATTGCATGATACTATAAAAACATTTGATACAGTTGATCACACTATACTGCACATGAAGAAGTTCTTTTTCTTCTGCTTCATGAAACTTCAAGCATCTTCCATATGTAATGACATTCTTACATGGTTCAAGTTTTATCTCTGATAGCAGCTAGTTGATGTGGCTGGTACTCCTTCTACTTCTGCTCTGAGTACCTATGGTGTCCCCCTGATGTTCATTTTAGGTCCTCTTTCATGTCTAATATATGTCAATGACATGTCTGCAACCCTAAGCAATAAGCTTTATTATATGCACAGGTACAAGTATCAGACCCGGGAAGAGAAAATATGACTAGATTTTCTTCCCAGGTTCGATACTCGTGCATGTGATTATATGATGATGACTCAGGTATCCTTGTATCTGGTAAAATAAATCTTAAGATTGGTTAATTGACTATAAATTGTCTTTGCATCTCGGCAAGACAGTGTCTATTCTTTTTGGTTTAAGTTTCAACTTAAACTGGGCCTAGCCTCCAGGTCACATGAAATGGTACAGCTATAAAGTTCACAACTTTTGTTAAGTATTTAGGTCAAATTCTTTTGGCGTCGCCCTTTTGATGCTTTGCATCAATGCTTTTCTTCTTGTCTTTTTTGAATAATTTCATTTTCTTGCGCAATAAAACATTTTTTCCCTAAAATGAGACTTGGTTTTCCATATGCGTTTCAAAGTAAGCATTTACCATACCAGGTTGTACAATAACTTAATTGGGTCCGTAAATCAGTCTTTTACACAAAGTCTTCTGAACTTCATTCAGAATTCATGTCTCATTATTGTGAGCAAAATTCTGAGTTTCCTTTAGCTATAAGCTGGAAAATGTTTAATTATCCCCCGCCGAAAAGGCGGTTGGGGATATAAAATTAGTCTCCGTACGTCCGCCTGTCCTTCCTTCAGTCTGTCCTTCCGTCCTTTTTTTAGTCCGGACCATATCTTAAAAAGTATTTGAGGTATCAACTTGAAACTTCATAGATGGTAAATCATATTTAGGAGAAGTGCAGTGCACAACAATGATGATTCTACCCTACATAATTTTTCAGTAATTGCCCTTTGTTATTTTTCAAACTTAATTTTTGTCCAGAGCATAACTCAAAAAGCCTTTAAGATGGATAGATCTAACTTAGGAGGTGTGCAGTGCAAAAAAGTGATAACTCTACCCCTTCATAGTTTTTGAGTAATTGCCCTTTGTAATTTTGCATACTTTATTTTTCACCTGAGACTGGAGCATAACTAAAAAAAAATCTTTGAGATGTCAACATGAACTTCATTGGTGGATTGATCTTTAATTGAGGAGGAATGTTGTGCGAAAGAATGATAACTGTACCGATTATAATTTTTAGGTTATTGACATTTGTTATTTTTCATACTTTTTGTCCGGAGCATATCTCAAAAAGTGTTAGAGGTAGATCTTACTCAGGAAGTGATAACTCTACCCTTATATTTTATGAGTTATTGCCCTTTGTTATTTTTCATACTAAATTTTTCACCTGAGTGGTCCAGCATATCTCAAAAAGTGTAAGAGGTAACACCTTGAAACTTCATAGGTGGATAGACCTCATTGAGGAGGAGTGCTGCACACAAGAGTGATAACTGAGCGTGCATTATTTTTCAGTTATTGTCCTTTGTTATTTTTCATACTAAATTTTTGCAGAGTATAACTACAAAGGCCTTTGAGATATCAACATGAAACTTCATATATAGAAAGATCTCACTCAGGAGGTGTTCAGTGCATAAGGGTTATAACTCTACCCCTCTTAATTTTTTAGTTATTGCCCTTTTTTATTTTTCATACTAAATTTTTCACGCTGAGTGGAGCATATCTCTAAAAAAAGCTTTTGAAATCAATATGAAACTTTATAGGTGGATATATCTTATTAAGGAGGAATGTTGTGCACAAGAATGTTAACTCTACTCCTTATAATTTTTGAGTTATTGACATTTTTTTATTTTTCATACTTTTTGTCCGGAGCTTATCTCAAAAGTGTTAGAGGGAATAACTTGAAACTTCATAGGTGGATAGATTTCATTGAGGATGATTGCAGCACGCAATAATGATAACCTACCGTGCATTGTTTTTTCAGTTATTGCCCTTTGTTATTTTTTCATACTTAATTTTTGTCCCAGAGTATAACTACAAAGGCCTTTGAGATATAACATGAACCATCAAAGGTGGATAGATCTAACTCAGGAGGTGATAACTCTACCCCTTCATATTTTTTGAGTTATTGCCCTTTGTTATTTTTCATACTAAATTTTTTCACCTGAGTGGAGTATATTTCTAAAAAAGCTTGTGAAATGTCAACATGAAACTTCATAGGTGGATAGATCTTATTAAGGAGGAATGTTGTGCACAAAAAATGATAACTTTACCCATTATAATTTTTGAGTTATAGCCCTCTGTTATTTTTCATACTTTTTGTCCGGAGCTTATTTAAAAAATTGTTATAGGTTACAACTTCATAACTACAAAAAAGCCATTGAAATATCAACATGAAACTTCATTGGTAGATAATCTCACTCAGGAGGTATGCAGTCAAAAGAGTGATGACTCTATCCTTCATAGTTTTTGAGTAATTGCCCTTTGTACTTTTTATGCCCCCCTTCGAAGAAGAGGGGGGTATATTAATGTTTTTGCTAATGTCGGTCTGTCTGTCGGTCGGTCTGTCTGTCTGTCGGTTTGTTGGTCTGTCCGTCGGTAGACCACATGGTTTCTGCTGATTATCTTGAAAAGTATTTATCACAAAGTCTTCATATTTCACATAGTGATTGGTTTTAACTAGTAGATGACCCCTATTTGATTTTTGGGGTCACTAGGTCAAAGGTCAAGGTCACAGGGGCCTTAATGTTAAAATGGTTTCCACTGATTATCTTGAAAAGTATGTATCACAAAGTCTTCATATTTCACATAGTGATTGGTCTTCACTAGTAGATGACCCCTATTGATTTTGGGGTCACTAGGTCAAAGGTCAAGGTCACAGGGACCTTAAATGTCAAAATGGTTTCCGCTGATTATCTTGAAAAGTATGTATCACAAAGTCTTCATATTTCACATGGTGATTGGTCTTCACTAGTATATGACCCCTATAGATTTTGGGGTCACTAGGTCAAAGGTCAACGTCACAGGGACCTTAAATGTCAAAATGGTTTCCGCTTATTATCTTGAAAAGTATGTATCACAAAATTCTGGAAACAAAGTGATCCCTCGGAAGCATTAATCACAACAAAATAACATAAGAATTCTTCAATTATCTTGAAAAGTATGTATCGCAAAGAATTATCTTGAAAAGTATGTATCGCAAAGTCTTCATATTTCACACAAAGATTGGTCATCACTAGTAGATGACCCCTTCGGATTTTGGGTGTCACTAGGTCAAAGGTTAAGGTCACATGGGCCTTAAATGTCAAAATGGTTTCCTCTGATTATCTTGAAAAGTATGTTTCATAAAGTCTTCATATTTCACATAGTGATTGGTCATCGCGCTAGTAGATGAGGCCCTTAATGATTTAAGGGTCCAATAGGTGAAAGTCAAGGTCACAGGGTTCCTTAAATGTCTAAATGGTTTTCCGCTGATTATCTTGGAAAAGTGTGTATCACAAAGTCTTCATATTTCACATAGTGCATTGGGTCCATAACTAGTAGATGACCCCTATTGATTTTGGGGTCACTAGGTCTAAAGGTCAAGGTCACAGGGGGCCTTTAATGTCAAAATGGCTTTCGTTGATTTTTTTAACATAATTGCAACACTTCCATGTACCCATTTTTGGCAAGTTTCTGTAATAAAATTAGCCAATTATGTGAGTCAATTGGCTAGAAAGGGGGGGTATACATGTGTCGATTCGACATTCTTGTTCATAACTTAATTTTTCACCTGAGTGGAGCATAACTCAAAAGGTCTTTGAGATGTCAACATGAAATTTCATTGGTGCGATTGATCTTATTGAAGAGGAATGTTGTGCGCCAAGAATGATACCCTTTATAATTGTTTGAAGTTATTGCCCTTTGTTATTTTTCAAACTTTTTGTCCGGAGCTTATCTCAAACAGTGTCAGAGGTATTAGCGTGAAAACTTCATAGTTGGATAAATCTCATTGAGGAGGAGTGCGGCACACACCTGCCGTGCATTATTTTTCAGGTATTGCCCTTTGTTACTTTTCATACTTAATTTCGTCCAGAGCATAACTACAAAAGCCTTTGAGATATCACCATGAAACTTCATATGTGGATAGATCTCACTCAAGAGGTATGCAGTACACAAGAATGATAAATTATTTTGCTCTACTACATATGCATGGCTCTTGTAACAAGTTACATTACAATACTTAAAATCCTTCTTAACAAGTTAACCTGTCAATTAAACTCAATGCTATTTGGAGATACCTTAACATTATACTTAACTGTTTTTTTTGTATTTTTTCTTTTTTTTTCGCCGTGACAATCACATTGCTGCATTTCCCAGCAATTTTTTACTTGTTTACACTGTTTGCTGGGGACAAAAACATCATTAAAAGGAGGCATGTCTGCTTGATCAGACGGCGTTAATCTCCATATACATATGTAGTTGTTTTGTTCCGTTATATTATTTACATGCACCAGTCAAATTAACATTACAACTGACTTTTGACATTTCGAGTGCTTTATCACGAAAGGTATTATACTCTATTTCTTATTGTTTTACTTAACACCTATCAATCATTTTAGAGGTGTAGTGACATTGCAGTTGTTATCAGTTGCTATTAAAGTACGTTTACACCGATGACCTTGAAACTGATATTACCTGTAAATTTGCTGATAATAAAATTATTCACAATAGTTTACGTTGGAATAGAAATTATTTAAGGTAACATTTTCTTAAATATTTGTTGAGTAAATATTGTATATAAAGTATAATGCTCTATTCAATGAAATATTATTCATGTCAATCAAAATTAAGTACAAAGTAAATTAAGCAGCACATTATAAAATGATAAACAATCGTTTACTCAGCAACAAAAAAGATGTTATTTAAAAATCAAATGTGTGTGACTTAATTTTATAGAAATGGCAAGCGGAGATAGGTTTAAAGACAAGGTTGCCATAGTTACAGGCGGTTGTTGCGGTATAGGTCGTGGATGTGTAGATGTATTTGGTAAATATCTTAAGTATGAGTTCCCGTTTTGTTTTGTAGTGTGCATGTGTATATTCCTTTTAATCAAAGCCCTTCATTCTCTTACATTTTTAAACTTCTATCATTCGCATTTAAGAGCTAACGTTTTACTATTTTTGTGCAAGAATATATCATTAAACTTAATCTCTTAAAACCTCAACAATGAAAGCATGATTTACACCTTTCTCCTAGGGCGTCCGTGGCCGAGTGGCTAAGGTCGTTGACTTCAAACAACTTGCCCCTCAGCGCTGTGGGTTCGAATCCCGTCATGGACTTTGGATTCTTTCATGTGAGGAATATATCCAGCTAGCTTACGGAACATCGATGGTTCTACTCAGGTGCCCGTTCGAGCCTAAAATAATTCACGGATGGGCACTTGAGGTCTACCTCCGCCAGTAAAGCTGGAACGTAGTCATATGACCTATACTGTGTCGATGTGACCTGAAAACCCAATCAAACAAACAAACACATTTCTCCTAATCAACAATATGTACAATATGACAGTTTTCCTATAGTTAGATGGATATCCGAATATTGAGTGATAAGATTGTTTAAAAGCTGAAGTAAATAGGAACGAACATATCTAATATGTTAAAAATGCATATAATTACATCAATTTTACAAATGTTTATATAAAAATATCAAATAACATCCACATGTTGGCATAATTAACATAACAACTGTATGAATCGTGGCGCATGTCAAACGTCAAAGACGGTGTCACTTTACCCACGAACCGTCAAAATGGTTTAACACCATGTGGTTGTCAGTCTCCGTTAAACGCTTGTGTGGTAAACATTAATTCCTCGCCTGAATCTCACTTCCGGTTCCAGAACTCCTGCTTAAGCTGTGGAAAATACATGTAGATGAAAGATATCCGGCCTTCTATTCGTATGGTCTTGTAATCGTCTTCTGTACTGCAAAGTACTTGTTTTCGTCCATGCCATGATAAACAAAAGCTTGAGATATAAGTTGCTAAAATGCTGCATTCGATGCATGTTTTTTAAAAGTATGTCTTTTTTTAAAAGTATGTCATCCTAAGATAATCAAAGAACCGGAGAAGTAAGGTTTTACGCGCGCGTAAAATGGCTGCGAAAGAATATGTCAGAAATGTAATGCATACCTTTAGAAGAGCCGATTTAAATGCAACCTTTACGAATGCCTGTTTAGATCTTTACAGTTATTGAAATTAAAGTGGAAGCGTTACGAGACGAAAATTCCATTGCATCCGTAGGAATTCGTTTTATACTGTGACAGGACGTGTACGCTTCAGTCAATATCGTTATTTGCCAGGAATCGGACACCATGTGTCTTATCTATATATAGACAGTGTTGATCGTAATGTTTTATTATGGCGCCTTGAACATTTATTAACTATATCCAGATTAAACGATTTATAAGAAAATTACCAAGATAAAACATCAAATATTTGCATAAACGTAGTATATAAGACATTAAAGGCATCAGGCCCGTTACAAAATCTAACCAAAACAGCACATTTGTGACCTCGCTGTAATATATAAAATGTGGCTATTTTTTCAAATCAGATCTATGTTCGCACAGCACCATCCAAATCATCCCAAGAGAATAATGAAACAAAACACCATCAGAGATAAATTACCTTACAATGAGCTTGTTTTCTTGCTTCTGTTATTTAACAAATAAGTATATATTGCAAAAATGCAGAAGTTTAATGACAGTGCAATTCAACAGCTCTTACAACGACGCCTTTTATCCAAATGCGAAACAAACAATTCACCTTTAATTGGAGACAACAAGTTTACGCATGATTAAAAAGATGAGCAAATAGTCTTTCAATTTGAAGAAAATGTATATATAAAACATGTTTTGCAACAAAGCCACAGCTGTAAAATTGGTCATTGAGTGTAAAGCTGATGTATGTGAATGTTTTATGTAGTTATTGGCGACGCCGGTGAGCGGCGTCGTCTCTTATGGAATGATTTTTATTTTGACCTATGGAAGGAGCTGTTATTATTAGCAGTAAATGGCATGTTGTGTGAATTAGTTTTATTTTGATTCGTAAAAATCAAGTAAACAAATATGTTGTTATATTTGTATGTAATAACTTTATGTAAAAAGCATGTGCATAATGATATTATTTTCACGAAATTGCCGTCTCAGTCTAACAGCTTGTCCCTTAGCTTTATTGGCAATACTGAAACCCGGATTTCGAATATCGTTGTGATCTGCATTTATGCCATATTATTTTTCATTCATTTGTATATTTTCAAAATTTTCTACAAGAAGAACGTTTACAAGCAAATGAGTATCAGGATTGGTAATGGAACTCTTGTAAACGGTTATCCTATTGATTTTATCAATATTACGTTTATCTTTTGCACAGAATGATTGCTTTTACAAAGTGTACCAGTATCCGGATTTTGAAAGCTATCCGATTTTCTGCAATAACTGCTGTCCCATGGCCATCTAACTTTTTATGAATTCTTTACCATTACTTTGCATGGCTTAATAAAACAGAGCCTGCAACATTTCATAATTTTGCTGTTTTGGGTGTTCTTTTGGGTTTCAGGTTTTCTATATTTTAAGGGGGAGTAACTCATGTTTACTAAATTATTTGTTCTTTTCTGTCTATCTTAGGTATTACTTACTATTTTTGTTGTATAAAATTTACCGGTTGCAAGGTCAACAAAAGCATAGAGCCCCTGAGGAGTGAAAATTGATAGATTTTTTTTAATGGCTTATATACCTTAGACTGGATTTTTCTAGTTTGTGCAGTTAATACATGTACATACCTACAGGTAATCTGCTACGGGAATCTTCTAATCACAATGTGAAACTAATTATTATTTTCTATGTGTTTGTATATTATTGGTATTAAAATAACTTTTAGTAAAAATGAAAGTTAAAAAATTAAAGCTATGCATATAGGTGCTCATGTCCATATGTTGAAACAGAGAAAGGATGAAATCAAGAAGTTATCAATTTTAAACACTAGGTAGAAATGCAGTTAGTTATATAGTAAAGTCTAATGGAAGGTTTAAAGAGGAATAATATTTGTTACTGTAAGAGATATAAATGCATTTAATGTTTAGACACTCACACAACTCAATCTTTATTATATGATATAGACTATTTTTTTTTTTACTTTTCTATACATTATAGTTTTCTCTCTACAAGATTATAAATTCCATCCAAGTAACAATGTTAATAGGATGTTATATCTATTTTTAATGGAAACTGGGAATTATAAATGTTATGTGCATACACGTATTTCTTAGTATATGGATATGATGTGACTTAAAATATTTCTGTATTTAAAGACTTACAGTTATGATGGATGAGACTTGCATTTAAATTTATATAAAATGATAATACATGTTTTGATTAGTCTTCAGGTTAAAGATGTTTATACCCAGTGTAAGCTGACTAATAATATTGTCTTTAATAGAGTTTTAACATTATAGTTTTCTTTCTACTAGATTTTGAATTCCATCCATTAGTAGCAACGCTAATGTTAATAGAAACTGGGAATTATAATTGTTATGTGCATACATGTATATATCAGTATATACATATGGTGAGACTTATGATATTTCTGTATTTAAAGAGTTACAGTTATGACATTTTATTAAAGGGATGAGCTTTCATTTAAGGTTATAAATGATAATGATAATACATGTATTGATTAGTTAACATGTTAAAGGTTTATACCCAGTGTTAGCTGGCTAATAATAGTATCTATAATAGAGTTAAAGGCCTGGATGTTGTGGATTTTCTTCTGAACTTGTAAGATTTGGAAGGTTACATAATGACCTATCCAGAATTTAGGTTAAATAAGTGTCGATTACTGGTGATGGCAGGGTCCATGGTGTAATTCCACCGGACGGTTGCATGGCAATATAGATATATATTCCACACTCTCTGTGCTAGTAGGTCAGTACTGGTCCTTTAAGGGAAGAAAATGTCCTCAAACATGGATCAATCAATATAACTTATAGTCTCAAATAATCATTTTCTGAATTGTTATTCTAATTGTTTCCTAATATCTGCATAATTTGAAAATGACAGCTTCTGTCTTATATATTGTAATGGAGGGACACCTGTCTCAACCTCCAGGTCTCCAGAGCGAACCTGAGTATAGACTTATCATAGAGTAGATTGTTACTTGCGCTTGAATAAATTTGTGCACAAAATTTTATAGTGGGTGATATGTGCCACATGAAAACCGACAAAGTACAAAAAGTAACCGAGCGCCAGATGAAAACATGAAAATACAATCTACCATAAAGTGGTTTGTTTGTTGTATTTTTATGTTTTCGCCTGATGCTTCCTGATGCAAAATACAAATCAGCCTCCATAAAATTTGTTATCAAAGAAAAAGGGTTAGTTTTTTTTTATCTGTACAAATATGTAGATATTGTATATGTATTAGTACAGTTACATGTATGTTCACTTTCAAATTGACCTGTTATAAATAATAGCACAGTCGATAACAGCCTTTTTTTAGTAAAAATAATTATACAATATATAAATTTTTGCTTTGATTAGGCTATGAGTATGTAAGTTTCTTTTTCTTATTTGTTAAATTAAGAATTAATCAACCTGTTTATTAAAAAATCTTAAAGTATCTGTCACAGTTTAGAAGAGTTCACTATTTAGGGGAGAAAATGTGTATGCAGCCAGATAACTCAATCGCTACAGCCGCGGTACATTATTCTGTTCTGTGGGTCAAAGGTTCCAGTTCTGGTCAAGCTGAAAGTTTTTCTCATCCTGTGACTGCATATAACCCTGAGTTTAATTCACTATGTTCTGTAAACACCAGAAATTCAAGGACACAAATCAATAAAGTGAGGAAATATGTTGTGGTTTAGAACTGTTCATTATTAATGAGAAAATGTGTAGCCGGCCGGATAGCTCAGTTGGTCTTCTGACAGTCATGGGCTCGAGTCATGGTCAGGCAGTTTCAGCCAGGGTTTAGAAGTGGTTTTCAACTGATACATATTTGATTCATTTATCAGATTGTATTAAATTTGAAATGGACAAGGCAGTATTGTATGCATGATACTTTTAGATCTACAAAAAGCATTTGATACAGTTGATCACACTATACTGCACATAAAGAACTTCTTCTTCATGAAACTTCAAGCATCTGCCATAGATAATGACATTCAAGATTACATGGCTCAAGTCTTATCACTGATGGACAGCAGCTAGTGGATGTGGCTAGTACTCATTCTAATACTGCTCCGAGTACCTATGGTGTCCCCCTGAGGTTCATTTTAGGTCCTCCTTTATGTATTACATATGTCAATGACATGTCTGCAACCCTAAGCAATGGCTTTTATTATATGCTGATGACTCAGATATCCTTTTATCTGGTAAAATAAATCTGAAGAAATTCTCTTTTATGACATGAGTCTTATTAGTGATTGGTTAATTGACTATAAATTGTCTTTGCACATTGGCAAGACAGAATCTATTCTTTCAACTGGGTCTAGCCTCCAGGTCAAATGTAATGGTACTGCTATAAAGTATACATCTTTTGTTAAGTATTTAGGTGCAAAACTCGGTCAAATTCCTTTGGCGTCGCCTTTGATGCTTTGCATCAATGCTTTACTTGTTTAATAATTGATGACCCGCAAAATAAATCGTGTCATTCCGCAGTAAATCACGCGCGTTATTCAATATCATAAAAGACTCGGCTCATCCGCAGCCGAATTAATGTTCGCTGTGCCGCACGTTCTTCTAACGTCATCCATTGTAAAATTCCTTTTTTTCTATCAGAAGTTTGCCCGTGTTATTATTTTATGACGTGATGTTTTGCAGACATAACATCAAATGTCTGAAAAATACGTTGTTTTAATTTTCTATTCTAATTACAAGATATTGAAGACTGTTTGAAGTGCGCCTTGAATTCACAGCTATGCCCTCTATAATGAGAATATGAAAGTAATAGAATAGCTAAAGAGACTTAAGCGTACAGGTTTAATAGTACTGCTAGACCCTTTTGCACAACCTAAAAATAAAAGCAACATTTATAGTTATGGAAGCCAGAACAATAATAAGAGAATACCTTTTTGTAAATAACTTGATATAATGTAAAATATAACATTTGCAGGTTATATAAGTGAATTTGTGTTAATGGCGTTAACAATGAACCGTCTATAAATTTTGTTGACAGGCCTTGTATAACTTCTGTAATAGTATCAACTATTAACTCCTTCTTATGCAACAACATCTTATTGGTTCATGATTATTTGTAATGTATGTTTCTAATTTGTATGACATTATCACATCTAAGTGACAAACGGTAATTATCTTGTTGTTATGGATACAAAGTATCTATTGAATTTTATGTACGTATCATTCGATCTTTATTCATTTTTTTGTAGCCGATCATGGAGGGAAAGTTGCTGTACTAGACGTGAATGGTATGATATTGATGACAAAGATTCCTATAGATAATAGGATATAAATTTCATTGTTTGATAACATTAGAAATTAGATGAGTATACACATTTGTAAGTGATTTTTGCTGTTCCCTAAAAACAGCATTATGCAACACAATCTTATACTTGTTACATGCATACTACGGTTAATGAATATAAACACATTAAACATGCTATTACCACATTATTAAATAATTCGAATTTGATAAACTGACCATTGTGATAGGAAGCTAAACTTATATGCACGATTTCCAGGTAAAAAGTCTGTTAGACGTGCACACTGCAGTAATAAGAGTTGTAATCTATTAAACGTTATGCAACACCTGCTGAACATAGTGTCATTTTTAAAATTGTTCATTGTCGTTTTAGAGATTTCATAATAGAACTTTCAAGTTTGTCTCTAAACAATATTGAGCTACACGGATTTGCAGACTGTTCACGCTTAAATCTATCTTAAAGGCTGATCATGTTTGGTGCAAGCATGTTAAACGACATTCAATACTTATCAGAAAGAATCTCAATTTATTACATGTAAACGAATCTTATGAATTGGATAAAGAAATAAATGTACTAATTATTACGGACGCAGAATATTTGCTGCGTGACTTTTTGTTGCTGTATTAATTGCAGATGAAGAGGGGGCAAAAATAGCAAACGACAATGTATATTTTATACACTGTGACATGAACAGTGAGGACGAAATTAAGGTAAAATTTTATAATTACACCCCTGTTTTGAGATAAAGCTCTAATGAATGATATTTGTTGTAAATTGTGGATGGACGGTACGGTTTTCTTCTATTTAGTATGGTTTGTTTCTAACAATTTGAAGAGTGATCTAAGTTTATCAAAATACTGAATTGTACTTAGAATCTTTTTTAATGTTAGAGCTGAACGCTTAGATTTTTGTGAACTATGAATGTGCTAGTAAGTTTTCGTTTTCCAAGTTTGACTGAAACACATAACCAACTAAAGTATTATATCTTAAAGTAAAATTTCTTAAAGTTTAATCAAAAGCAAAAAATAATCAATTATCTATAAATAAATTTAAAATAAAACTACATATAATTACTTATTCTTTTAAGAAAGCGATTGAAAAAGTGGTTGAAAAATACAAGAAAATTGACTGCCTTGTGAACAATGCTGGCAAACGTAAGCATATTGTATCATACAATCATTTTATTACAATAATATTAAACTCGCTATCAAATTGTGTTGATACATGCATATGAGTCTTCTCAAATATGTTATAATCATATAATAAATGAAAGTGATTTGCCCGGTGCACTTATTTAAATGATGAAACCATAACTATCTAAAATGGACCTTTTCATCTTGCAATATGGACAGAACAATTTATTAGAAGTACGTACTGTACAGCAAACCAATATATCGACATTGGTCGCAAGGGTAGATTCAGATGCCGCTAGCAGGCTAAGAATGGCATCTTCATGGTTTGCCTGTTTTAAGACTTTTGCTGTAGTTTTTACTTCGATACATATAGGCAGAGTTAAATAATGATTTCTAATAATTAATATTTATCTTACTAAAATGGCCTTGAAATAGGCAAAAACATTCAAATTGAATAGCAGATAATTTACATATAGAAAACATCAATCCTAATGTTTAAGCTTAAAATGTTTCTGTTATCAAATCTTTAATCCGTGCAAAGTTTAAGTTATTCTAGATCTATGAAAGATTTTCATTCCGCCTAGTTTATCTACGTCTCCTCAATACATAACAACATTGTTTGTGCTCTATTCTGAATTACTGTATAAGTAGCATAGAGGAAGGGAGGCAACTCTGCAAGGATTTCCAATATAACTTAATACACTTGCTTAGTATATGTCTATGTGAAAACGGTATCTAACACCTTACAGTCAAGTTTATCTCAATTGTTTATACTGTTAAAAAAGCATGTTATAAGTTAATAATTATGAGGGATGACACTATTATGTTAATACTATTCCAGATCCAGGGAACAAGAGCATTGATGAACTAAGCGTAGACAGTTTTAGAGATCTTCTTAACTTAAATCTTGTCAGTTATTTTGCAGCATGTAAAGTAATTATATTTTTTGAAAATAATTTTATTTTGAATTATAAAATAGCTTCTAATTCCACACATCGCTTGAAAGTGAAAATCAGATATGAAATAAAGTAAACCCTATTGACCATCACGAAATTGTCCATTTATGCCTATTTTCAATTGCGAAGGTTTTATTCCTTTTAGTCTATTGGTTGGATTAGTATTAGTTCAGATAATTGTCATTACAATATCGAAATAAAAGAGACACTTTGGACTTTTCTTTTTAAGGTTTTAAACCAGTATTGACTTCTCTTTACACGAGCAAAACTATTAACGCTTTATGATTCTATTAAATGATTTTATCTGTAATTACTTGTGCATTCTTTTTATTATCTTAGTATGCACTCCCCTACTTGCGCAAGACTAGTGGAAGTATTGTGAATATTACAAGCATCAGTGGTCATTCTGGCACCGCAAACTCGCCGTCTTATTGTGCAACGAAGGTTTACAATTTAAAACACACTAAATATTACTGAATATTACCAAATGTTTAAAACTTATTGGTTAATGCAAAGACATTTTCTAAAGAACTTAAAGATTTTATCGTAAGATCCAATTGTTTGAAAGTGAAAATAAATATAGTTGTTTGTTCAAATATGAATTTTTAGACTTTTTATGTTAAGCATAACTTGAAATTCTTAAATATTATTTACATTACATTTAAGGGCGGTGGAATTTCTTTAACCAAAGCCCTTGCAATAGACGAGGCTAAATACGGAGTTCGAGTTAATGCGTAAGTTTTTATTTCAATAACGTGCATTCTGATATACATGTATTTTAAGAAACTAAGAAACTTTATAGAAAACATTATTTACGTATACAATACTCTACCTGTACAAATTACACGAAGGTATATAAAGATCAGTAGTTACAGCTTAATCCATGTTTATTTATTACAAAAGTTTGCCCATTTTTATTACGTGTTACAATTGTTATTTTAGGATATCGCCAAGTGCAGTAAATACGCCATTGTACCGTAAAGTTATTTCATCCAGTGGCGAGGCAGAAAAGACTAATGAAATAGTAGAGTCTTATACTGTAAGTGAAAGTTAAAGAAAATTACCTAAACTTATCAATTATTTCAGGCATCTTTACTTTGGCAAAAACGGTAACGCCGTGTATTGCCTCCGTCACATGCCAAATTAAGGGGCGGAGGGTCATCCATCAACAGTCTTACAATAATATGATCAATCTAATCATGATAAGTTATCACGGTATTACCATTTTGTTAAACATTAATTAGAAAAAATAAGTATGTAAAGGAGGTAATAAAGTAGAAAATTAAAACTATTGATAATATTATATAAAAAGTTGAACAAGACTACAATTAAAAACTCCAATCTTGCGATTTTCTGTATAAATACTTGCCTTGATGATACTATTAGACATTTGTAACACTACTAGTACAATTATACCAAATGATAAAAAGCAAAAGCAACAAAAAAACCCATAAAACATGGGCTATAACCTATCTCAACTAAAACTACAATAAACCCCACATAACGACACCACTTTCACGATAAACCACTTATAACGATGCAGTTGCCGCGGTCCCGACTCTTGTTTTCAAATTGTTTGCCTCACGGATATAACGATATATTTTCGGCGGTCCAATGAATATCCTTTTATCCTTTATTGTAATGAAGTTATCCAGTTGTTATTCTCAGGTACACGCTCACGCTCGGAATAATGCACGGAAGGACACATTAGGTCTTATTCCATCACTGAACTGGAAAGGCGCCACCTTGAAAGTGACTGGAAAGAAAATATTTGAAAAAAAATCTTTAAATGAAAAAAGACACATTTTCTAAATATAATTCATTTTATGTAGTAGTTGCTTGCATAACTGTTTGAACAACAATACTGCGTCAACTTAGTGCAATAATTGATTAACTCCTATTGAATTTATAATGACTTAACCCGTTACTACACTAAGGTGACAAAATACTGGTGGTAACAATAAGACACTTTTCAATATGATAAGTTATGTTTCATATTTTTCAGTTACTCAATCGAGTATCGGAGCCAAGAGAAATGGGAATGGCATGTTTGTTTCTGGCTGTAGATGCTACATACACAACTGGCGCAGAGCTGATGTGTACTGCTGGTTCAGAAATAGGATATGGAGTCAAAGGAATGAGCTTTGTATAGCCCTGCTGCTGTCAGTTCTCAGTTATCAATTACTGTCGCCTTAACACAATTATAATTATTAAAAAGATGATGAAATAACAATTGATATGAGAAACATGATGGATAAGAGAGTGCTTATTAAAATTGTGTCTTGATCATTTTTGAAAAATCCAGATATCCGATTCAACAGATCCTCAATATATAAACAAGACTTAGTGTAATTCCTGTTATCACAAGAAATGTATAAGTTGAAATATAAAGTCTCCCAAGAAAGGTGCAGTGATCAGAAGTAACAAGTGTTTGCAAATGCAAAACAGGCTACACGTTGAAATGTATAGTCTTGCAAGACAGAGCACAGTGATTTCTATTATCTACAGTTGGTTGATTATCATTCTTGAAACATGGGACATATTATAGAAATAAAGATATAATATATGGTTTTGTTGTATTTACTGATCAACTTGACATCAGTGTATCTTACATTGCCTGGCTGTTTAACACAAACGTTCTCCAAAGCTCTCCACCGTTTATGCTCGATCAATTTGTGGATTTGGCAAAAATTGAGCAAAAAACATACGTATTATACGGATAGATGAATGCTTCAACAAACAGCAACAGAAATATAAGCGGTCGGATCGACAGCCCCTCAATTGGTACGCACATATCCATATCGTTATAATTAAACAATGAAAGAAAGTCGATGTATAACGCCAGATGTGTTCCATATATTCTTATTTACACTGTTAGGACAAGACTAAAAGGCGGCACGTCTGCTTGATTGGACGGCGTTAATCTCTATAAAAAGATTCAGTTGATTTTTTCCGTTATATTAATTACATGCACCAGTCAAATTAACATTACAACTGGCTTTTGACATTTAGAGTGCTTTATCACGAAAGGTATTATACTCTATTTCTTATTGTTTTACTTAACACCTATCAGTTATGATAGAGGTGCAGTGGCCTTGCAGTTGTAATCAGTTGCTATCTAAATAAGATAACACATATGACCTTGAAACTGATATTACCTGTAAATTGTTGATAATAAAATTATTCACTATAGTTTTAGTTGGAATAGAAACTATTTAAGGTAACATTTTCTTAGATATTTCTTGAGTAAATATTATATATAAAGTATAATACTCTATTAAATGAAATATTATTAATGTCAATAAAAATTAAATACATAGTAAATTAAGCAGCACATTATAAAATGATACACAATCGTTTACTCAGCAACAAAAAAGATGTTATTTTAAATTCTTACACGACCCGCATTTTTCCCTATTGAACAAAGAAGAACCAAAAGTGTGTGTTATTATGCTATAAAATCACAGTTTGACGTTCGATATTTAGACATGTGACGTAACCACTAAAAACGTGACGCGCTGACAAGAAGTACGGAAACAAATCAGGCGCAATTTAGCTAATTATCATGTACGGCAGCATTTTTTTGTTGATGTCGTGTTAACTAGAATCGAAATAATATATCCAAATCGGTGATTTTATTGCTTGATAACATCCACTGTTTGTTGTTTGGATGCGCATCATTATATCACTCGGGCTACGCCCTCGTGATATAATTCCCCGAATCCGAACTACAAACAGTGATGTTATTGAGCAATAAAATCACAGTTTGGGATATATTATTTCTTAAATAAAATATGTGTGACTTAATTTCATAGAAATGGCTAGCGGGGACAGATTTAAAGACAAGGTTGCTATAGTTACAGGCGGTTGTTGCGGTATTGGTCGTGGATGTGTTGATGTATTTGGTAAATATCTTAAGTAAGATTTCCCTTTTTGTCTTGTAGTGCGCATGTGTATATTCCTTTTAATCAAATCCCTTCATTCTTTTACTTTTTTTACTTCTATCATTCGCATTTAAAAGCTAACGTATTATAATTTGTTTCAAGAATATATCATTTAACTAAATCTTTTAAAACCTCAATATTCATTAGGCATAATTATACCTTTCTCCTGGGGTGTCCGTGGCCCAGTGATTAAGGTCGTTGATTTCAAACCACTTGCCCCTCACCGCTGTGGGTTTGAATCCCGACATTGGATTCTTTCATGTGAGGAAGCTATCCAGCTAGCTAACGTAACGTCGTCGTGCTACTCAGGTGCCCGTTTGTGCCTAAAATAATTACCGTAAGGGCACCTGAGGTCTTCCTCCAACAGTAAAACTGTGTCGGTGTTACGTAAAACACAATAAAGAAACCAAAAAACACCTTTCGTCTTATCTAAATATGTACACTATAACAGTTTTCCTATAGTAGGACGGATGTCCGAATATTGAGTTCAAACAAGATTGTTTTAAAAGCTGAAGTAAATAGGAATGAAAGTATCTAATATGTTCAAAATGAATAAAATTGCTTCAATTTTACAAATCTTCAGATATAAAATATCAAATAACAACATAATGTTGGCATAATTAACGTAGCAACTGTATTAATCGTGGCGCATGTCAAATGTCAAAGACCTAAAATACCTTTCAACACACATACGGTGTCACTTTACCCATGAACCGTCAAAATGTTTTAACGCTTGTATAATTCCCTGCCAGAATCTTCCGGTCCCAAAACTACTGCTTAAGCTGTGGGAAAATATACGAGATAATATATATCCGTCATTCTTATCTTCTTGTAATTTTCTTCTGTACTGCAAAGTTCATGTTTCGTTCTTGCCATTTATAAACAAAAGCTCGAAAAAGTTGCGTAACTGCTCTTTTTGGTGCATTTTTTTTAAAGTATGTCATCTAAAAATATTCACCGAACCGGACAAGCAAGAATTTACGCACGCGTAAAAAGGCTGCAAAAGAATGGTCAGCTTTGTGATTCAAACCTTTAGAGGGGCCGATTAAAATGCAACTTTAACGAATGCATGTTTAGATCTTCACAGTTGTTGAAGCGTTACGATACGAAAATTCCATTGCAACCGTAGGAACTCGTTTTATACTGTGACAGGACGGGTGCCCTTCAGTAAGTGTCGTAATGTGTCAAGAATCCGACACCATGCGTCTTGTTTTCTATATAGAAAGAGTTGCTCGTAATGGTTTATTATAACGCCTTGAAGATTTATTAATTATGATCTATAAGAAAATTACCAACGATAAAACATCAAATCTTTGCATTAACGTAGTTTATTTCATGCTTTTCAGTGGATTACTGATTTATCCGTGAAAATTATATTTGATAATTTCACAGTGAAAATTATCAAATTATAAATTTCACTTTTTTCAATGACAAAACTACTTTTTT
>NW_026855054.1:0-33137 GCF_026571515.1 Ruditapes philippinarum
CAAACGCACTTCATTGTTACATATTAACTCTTAATGGCAATTTCTTTTCTATTTTTTTCATAGGTCAAGCTTTTTTCCTTGACTTCTCTAGTTCTAGTTTAACAGTACTGTGTACAATTCTTTCCCCATGTTGAATATAGGTCATGCTTTATTCATTAACATTTTACACTTGTCTGTCAATATGCCTATATAGATGCAGTTGTATACAAGCAAATTAATCCTTTTCCACGTGTATACAATATTTATGCAAATTCTAACTTAATTGATGTTTACATGTTCTACTTCTGTGACGACACGTGGCGTTATCAGGTTATGACATTTCCCAGTCTTCTGCTAAATTAGCTAAACTGATACTTTTATGATCAAATGGTGAATACTCACAGATGCTTCGAAACATTTTAAATCCATCTTTTGAATATTTTAACTGATCATTCGTTGATAATCTTTTTTTAATTAATTTAATGTTGTTGTATGTTGTTGCTGTAAATTTTTCTATCAAATATATAAATGGTAAGATATATATATAGTTGATATATACTACATGTATAAGATAAGGTTATAAGATTGCACGCAATATTTAACAGTTCGTTCATGCGGCTCTTTAATAGGTACTTACAGCATTTTTGATATAATTTCATTTAGTTTCATTATCATTATTGAATATCATCATCACCATATCATCTTCAAATTTTTACTTTTCAAATGGTTCAAAAATTATTTCTATAATAGCATGCACAGCAAAATAAGGGTATATTAATTTACATTTCGAAGTTATGATGATGGTTGTGTTGATGGAGGCGACGAAGGTGATGGATGAAGACGAAGGTCATGCATCAGGCGTCACGCGATGTTTCTGTTGTTTATCGTAATGAAACAAAACTTATAAAGTATATTTATTCAGTTAAAAAATTTAATCATGATATATTTTGTTATTTCTTTGAATTTACACACTAAATATTATTATCCTCATATGTTTTAGTTTTTGCTTTATTTTTTTAATATTAAGTAAACTTTAAGAATTGATAGGGTTTTTAAATAACGGTGTCTATAAGGTTAAAAAATAGAAATTCTGAATATGAGATTTTGGATTAATTTAATTAAATTGATGCAATGTTCACACATTGAGTGAATTGAAGAGTCAATTATATCAAAATGTAATTTTTTTTTGGAAGTTTTATCGATTTCAGTTATAAATTTATTTGCTGTTTCATAAGCTGTTTAATGCTAGAAATTGTATTTCACCCTTATTTGTGTAGTTACTTTTTG
Organism: Ruditapes philippinarum; assembly: GCF_026571515.1. NCBI lineage: Eukaryota > Metazoa > Mollusca > Bivalvia > Venerida > Veneridae > Ruditapes > Ruditapes philippinarum. Next base: position 1,267 of record NW_026855054.1, read on the forward strand.
TGTAGAAAATAAAAGATGCAGAAAAACATGTCACTATTGTTTTTATTTCTAAAAATTAAAATATGATTTTACATTGTGTGCTCTTGTAGTTAAGTGTTCTTAAAGCATTATGATTTGAATATGAAGAACAGACTTTTATTGCAGTTTTGGTTATAAATTATTTCTTGTTAATAAATATATGTAATTCTTATGACACATAATATCAAATATGGCATACTGAGTGGTGTCATCAGTCGGGTTTTATATGAACTAATACACTTCTCAGTGTCAAATACTTAACATTTCAAAGTTGAAATAAGCTTTTAATTTATCAATGCAAAACACATATGACATTTTAAAAGAGTTTGACCTGTGTTTCTCCCCTTTTTGTGACCAAATAAAGATTGTTTTCTTTAGGAATTTGTCTGTCATTATATCTCATTAAATCTTTTAAAAAGGGTTGTTTCACGTTTCATGTCCTACATGTCCATTTATTTTTAAACATTTGAAAAATTAACGTATAACTTTAAATTTGTTCTTTTATTATAAACGTCATTAGGTCTAATGAAGTCAGTATAAAGATTGAATACAAATATAGTAGGCAAAAGTTGATTATCACACAGCCATGTGATTGTCCTTATACAAAAACTAACACCTATGATGAACAAGTTGCAGTTGAATTGGCATAGAGGGAAGGGCCTTGTAACACTAAACTTACCCAAAATGTAAACAATGAAAGTCAGTATTAATATTAAAGAAATAGATATCTTCTAAAAGGAGTGAAAGCAGGTTTGTTTTAAGGTTAGAAGTGCAGTGATTATGTTTCCTTCAGTTCAATTTATTAATGTACCTAATTGTTTTATCTATTAAGTAGAAAACAAAAAACGGATTCCATAAAGAACACCCGGTTTGATTGAGTCTGTTCATGGACGGTACTGAAAAGAGTAGGCAACAAATATATAATCTCTAGCATCCATGTAAGCAGAATTCAAGTTCATGAAACGAATTGATTAAAATTGTATAGATTCTGTATGCATTCTAGATGAGCGGAAACAATGGTTTGCTAGTGAAAGTACATGTTTAAATTAAGGTTGGAAAGATTATTGATTTTTCTAACAGTTTATTTTTGCAAATTATGCAATAAAATGTTAGAAGGTCCGTCAAATACCGGTTTTTATGGGCTGTTAACATGACTGAGTCGCATTGTGATTTGTGATAGGAGCAACGAGCTTCTTGCAAAATTCGGGGGTTATTGGTAAATGCGCGCCAAAAAGAAAAACAGATGTAGATTGAGTTTATGGATAAAATGCACTTCCATATCGCACAATACCAGGTGGATGTCAATGGCTAAGGAAGGTAGAACTAATATCCGCATCTTGCGGCCAATTTTCGCTACTTCGAAAAAAACATTAGCACTGTCAAAACCATATTTGATGAAGATGCAAGATATACCGTGGGGGAGATAAGTGACATTTCGGGCTTTAGTGCGTCATATGTGTTTCAAAGAAAAGTTATAGTCCCGCATTTGATACATTCGGACCAGAAAGTGAATGGGTTTTAAAAGCCTCGGCTTTGCTCAAAGACGTATAAGAGAATTGAGTCTGACAATAAATTAAGTAACAATATATTGAAAGGTGAAACCACCAATCGCCCAGTTGTTGATTAAACGTTGATCGACGTAGAAGGAACGTTAAAGAATTATAAACGCTTATTTTTAGACAGTGATCGAATAGTGACCCGTGTCGCTGTGCTTGAGAGAGTGTCACTGAAACATTTTACCGTGACCATATTCTTACTGCTGTAGTTACATGTAATTACTACATCACAAGGAACCCAATGTCCAGGATCAAAGAACTCAATGATTATGCACTTGCGCACCAGTCAGCCTTGGTTCAAGCTGATTTAGAGGAGCAGAGAATTTAAAATTTTGCTACATCCCACCTATAGAACTGACCTCTCTCCTTGCGACTTTTGGTTAAGTCCATTTGGCCACGAATGCCCCTCTCGGTGTCGATGCTAGCACGATATTCACCCTTTTTATTAACTTGAATATCGATCTCAAAGTTGGCTAAAAAAATCCAACGCAAATGGGATATTGAATTTCGATATGAGATTTTAATTCTAAGATCTAATGCTTAGAGCTAATAAAATATCTGCTTATTGAAAATAAGGAACATAACAAACAATTAAGTGAGATTCAATATAATGTATGTAATTATTCTTCAAAAGCAATTTATTTTAAAACATAAAAGAATATGTTACATATGTTATATACATTAGAATGAAACGTTAAGATTTGTTGACAATGCCCGTTCTGTGTTGCTTGTAATGAAAATTTTACTGTTAAGCATTTTCTTCTTGAATGTCATGATTTTTTACAGGCCCATAATAGATTTTATTGTGTAAATTCACTGAAAGAACTCTTTCATACAATTCCATCTAAAAACATCTTTGATTATTTGAAAGAGATTAACTTGTATTCGCTCTTTTTTATTGTCATTTACAAAGTTTTACATAGCATTTCAAGCCTTTTAAAGCATTCGCACGATATTGCCAGTTATGTGTGTTGAAGTGCCGTAAAAATCCAAACAAACAAGCAAAAAAAAAAAAAAAAAAAAAAAAAAAAACAGAAAAAAAAACATTCATTTTTTATGAAAGAACTCGCATAGACTTTTTCGAAAATAAATTTGCAATTAACTCCCTTTATTTACATATAATTTTAAATTCGGTAATATCTTCACACATAATGCTTTTTTGAAACTTACAATATTGATAAATCTTTATTTGAGCATCGGATCGGATTAATGATATACAACCATAAAAATGCGTTACAGGGACTTAAACGATCAAGCCGTTAATTTGCCCTAATAACTTAATATCAACGAAAGACGGACATCCGTACTTTACCATAATATAATATAATATTCCTTAATAAGTGTAATACTTTTCTTTTTTTTCCAACTGAAACCATGTGCACTTACCTGCACCTTCAAATGGTGCTCCAACAACGAAATATTATTCAAACGAATTTCAATCCTTAAATTGCTGAATTTCTTAAATTGACTAGTCGTCTAGATTCGCCTAATGGGTTGTCCATTTATTTTAAAGTCATCTGGTCCTGATGGAATTAAATATGATACATTGTTCTACACAATTTCTACACTTCTAACTTCTTAAAAAGCTTTATTGTTAGTCATATAACTGTATTTCTTCTTATGATAACACACGTGACCACTTTCAACGGAAGAGGCACTTTCAACCGCATCAATGAAAACGCGCTCTCCGGACATAAGTGTTGCTATAAATGAAATACTTTCTAGATCATTGAATTAATACATTTAATATAGTTTTAATATTTTTGAATCGGTAAAGAATTAATGAAAATATCACAGGAACAAGCATCAAAACAAGCATCAAAAGTAAGATCTACTTTTGAATTGAACTAGATAACATACTGACTGTGGTGCATTTTTCGGTCAAAGATTTGCACTATTGTTTGTAACTATTACACAAGTCATGCATTTTGGATATGAACGCATTAACTGCCGTTTAAATTTGGACCATTCTTGATAAACTTTATATGATTTCTGACAGGCGAGTCAGTTGAAAACAGGCATATCATTTTTCTTGAATAATAAAAGAAATTTTCATCACTATCCTTCTGTAGAAAAAAAGAGCTAACTGTTTATATATATGGGGTGAATTTTGCATAGCTAAAAAGAAAACAAAGCGTAACTTTAATTACAGAGAAAAAGTTAAGTTGTCTTCAATAGGTAAACAAAGTTCAAGAAAAAAATGAAAGTACATAAAAAATGCACGGCTTTAATCTATAAAATCCTCGGAAACAATACGGATTGAAAGTAGTTCTACCACGTGGTTTCAGATGTAAACATAAACAGAGATAATGTAAAACGAATGAATATATTTGACATCTAATGTCTGTTCTTGTACTCTTTTGCTTGTAAATATGTCTGACAACAATTTGTAATTTAAATATGCCCACTGTTGTCAATTTTAAACAAATCCGACTAAATGTCGACAGGTTGGTTTTTCGTACTTTCGGTTTCTACAACCATAATAATAAATATATAAATAATGTATTGTTTGCTTTTGTACCTATGAATTCACTTATTTTAGGTGGACTTTTACTTCATATATTTGAGATAAAATTGCTAACAACTCCCAACATTAAATAACTATTTGTTTACATGTTTAGTATTTAAGCGAAAGTAAGACCAAAATAACCCATCCGTTCTGTGTTTGTTTGTTTGTTTTTTGTTTTTTACGTCACATCGACACAGTATAGGTCATATCGCGACGTTCCAGCTTTACTAGTGGAGGAAGACCTCAGGTGCACTTCCGTGCATTATTTCAGGCACGAACGGGCACCTGAGTAGAAATACCGACGTTCCGTAAGCTAGCTGGATAGCTTCTCCACATGAAAGAATCCAAAGTCCCTGTCGGGATTCGAACCCACAGCGGTGAGGGGCAAGTGGCCGTTCTGTGTATTCATACTATTGTGTTCGAGGTCCTTATCCGTAGACTGACGGAAAGGGCCGAGTAGTTGCGATTGAAAAATGCCTGGTGTAAAGGTATAATTGTTTTGATTAGGGCGATATCTCTAATCCTTCCAATGATCGAGGAATCATTCATGTAAACGTACTTGCTTAACTATTTTCACTTATTCTTAGATATATATTTAACAGAATGCATGAAGAGCAAAACGTGTTCAATGATTCTGAAAATTCGGTTTCAAAATATGCTCAATTGCAAATTAAAAATATATTGTCTATTCGTCGACTACAAAAAGGCTTTCGATACTATTGTTAGAGATGCGTTATGGTTAAAGCATTTGAAAATTGGCATTAATTGTAAGATGTTAACTATATCAAAGTCAATATATGCCTCTGTTACCTTCATCTTCGATGCTTATCTGATTTGTTCGACGTTACTCTTGAATTAAAGCAAGGAGAACCACTCTCGTCTTTATTCATTCCCTTTGTAAATGCTTTATGTGACAACATTGATTTTAACTCTCTTACTGATAACGATCTTATTTGTTGCTTTTTTCTGATGATATAGCGCTCGTTACCACTGACACACACAGCTTTCAAAACCCAGTTACATGCATCATATAGTTATTCTACAAAATGGGCTTCTTGAGTTAAACAGAAATATATTTGTTTTTGAAAACGTAAACAAAGATATTATTTTAAATGGTTAATTAAAGGTGAATTGCGGGAAGTTGTACCGGTTTTTGTTTTGCTACTTAGGTGTAAAGTTTACCTGCACTTGAAATATGACAAACGCTGCTATTGCGCTGTCTGAACAAGCATTGAAAGCATAACATGTTTGTTAGGGTAATTCAGTAGAGTAGATTTAGATATAGAAACTTAAATGTCACTTTTTTATTCTATGGTGCTACCAATTTACGATTGCAAAGAAATTGACAAAATTTGTGTTAAATTTTGCAAGAACGTACTTGGTGTACGTCAGCAAACGCCAAATAATGCTGTGTTATGTGAGTTAGGAATATTTTCCCTTTCTGTTATTTTCAAAAAGAAGGAAGTCTTTAATTCTGGTTAAAATTATGAAACTCCAGGACTCACAAATTAACAATATGTTTGTAGACCAATGTAATAGAAATAACGATTATAATTGGGCAAGCAGTATAAAACGCTTGTTAGATAGCTTAGGTTGTAGTCATATATGGCGTAACTTTGACTTTCGGGATCATTGATGCCAGCACTATTAAGTGTTGAGAATTGAGTACCGCTCAAGCCGGTGCTAGGGGGCGTGAGGGATGTTGCACTCATTCATTATCCCTCATGTACAGACTCAATCAAACCGAGTCTGCAATTCTTATGTAATTTTGTTGTGATTAATGCTTCCGAGGGATCACTTTGTTTCCAGATTTTTAAATTTAATTATATATATATGCCAATAATAAAGCAGCGTCTGCGGGACATATACCGAACTGGAATATTTCAACACATAAAATACCAAACCTTGAGTATTACAGAAAATTTGAAACTGCTTTTGTTATAAAATGATCTTGATGTTAAACAAATAATGTGTTAAGAAAAGAACTTGTTTGTTTCAAACTAGTCTCTCATAAATTAGAAATAGAAACTAGAATATTTTTGATCATGTTAAACTATTCGCCGTATTTGTCATGGTTCTCTGTTAAATGTTAAAATTATTTAATGTAATGTTTATTTGCCGATTCGCCAATAAAACGAAATGGTAAAGATAATATCACCTGATAAGGACTTAACTATCCATGATTATCAGACATTCTTACTTCATTGCAGAAACTTTCGTTTTATTAGAAAAACCATTCATAATTATAGCTACTTTGAAATGAATTATCATCTAATTAGTTAAATGATGGTTCTTCGTACCTGATCTCATTACGTATTATCACCTCTTCCTTTTTTCGTAATGTACAATTCCCATAGATCCCTGGGAGGTATTCTTACTGTTAATGCAAGTGTACCACGTGACCAAGAATTTTGTACTGTACTTTTTAACAGTATAAAATCTGGTCACGTGGTCTATTTTCTGAATAAAATGAAATAAAATGGCAAAATGGGCTCCATTTTTTTCGATTCATATTTTTTCGAAGTTTACCACAATAAGGCATCACCAGAGAAACTATGACACCAATAATATTTAGTTCTTTGCAACCTACTGTTGGGTGCTTTTCGCATATAAAATATCATTTTGTTGAATAGTCAAAAAGTAAACATACATTTTCAACTGAATTAATAGCAATTGTGAATAATTATGTGTCAAACTGATACATATGTAAGTGGCGACATGGCCTAGTGGTTAACGCTCCGTACTAGAAATCTAATGATCGCTTGCCGCATGAAGCAAGTCGATGTTTCATTGAGCAAGAAACTTTACACTCATTGCTCAGTTCTGGTTGGTTCCAGGAACGGATTCGAAAATGCGTTTATAAGCTTATAGCTTCCTGCACAATCGAACTAAAATAAAGTTTGCATAAACCAAACTGGTACATGCAGACGATTAAAGCATGCAACAAAGTATTATTAAACAATTTTAATCAGTGTAACGTTAGAGATAATGTGGAAAAGACATAGGATATCATCGTTATTTTGTAAATGCACTTTGTCAAAAACCATACAAGAGAGTGCTCAGGATACAGAAGGATCAGATTTCACTGATCATAACCGTATAAATGGGTTAGTGTTTTGTTTTCTAAATAACACGCAGCTTATTGTATGTTTATGACTGGTAGATATCATCACTTGCTTAAAAAAAGAACAAAAAAACTTCTCAAGTAGGCCTACAGTACACTTTGAACACTTATAAGGTAAGGACAGTTTAGTTTTTGTTAATGTTGGTTTATTTTTGTTACAGTTAGATTTAGTTGATAATTTCAGATCATCACAGTAATTGTTCGGGGTAATAAGATAAATAACACATGGGTTTGTGAGTACAAGTAAAAATATCATCCCGAGGAAAATATTGTAGCCGAGGGTAACAGTACTACGCTGAGGGTAACAGTATTTTTCTCGGGATGATATTTTTACTGTTACCCACAAACCCATGTGTTTTGTTTTTTTTTAAAAATTAATAAGGAGAGATTTCCCAATTTTAAGTAATAGAAACTTCAAATGAGGTCAACGTATCTTTGATACGCAGATGATAGTTATTTCATGATTGGATGTATCTCCTCAAAAGAAATATTACAACCAGACTGTCGCATTAGGGCGTATCCGTAGATATCTAAAAAGTATACACGCACTAATATATTATTGGCAAATATTTAATATCAATACTGTTCTTCCGTTTTTCGTCTTAGCATCAATCTGTTATTAAATGAGCATTATAACGCCTTTTGTTTTGCGTAACTACACCTTGGTTTTGCGTTATAACGCCTTATTGTTATGTTAAATAATGTTTATTCTATGTAGTGACGTCTTTTTTGTTGCGTTCATTCGTTCAATTCGCGTAAAAACGCCTACAACTGTGTTATCACCGCCTTTTGATTATCATAACAACGCCTTTATCTTTTCGTTATTACGTGTTTGGTTCACGTTATAACGCATTGTGGTTTGTGTTATAACGCCTTTATTCGCGTTTTATACATTATTCGCGTTATTACGCCTTTTGATTCGCTTATTCATGCCCTTTGTTTTGCGTAATAAAACCTTCAGTCATGTAATTACGCCTTTCCAATATTTTATTTACATTTAAATTTGGCCTTTTTTAGATTTGAAATAGTATTTGTATGTACATATATAACTAAGTTCACTGATGACTTTCTCCTATCTGACATATTAAATTATTGTCAAGGAGCCAATCTTTATCTAAATTAATTTATTTCGGCAAAATTTAATATCAAGATCAAATTTTTCGTGGACATTAGAAATAGTCAATACTGGGATATAGTTTTCAACATTGTGATTTAAATGCCGATTTTGTGGTTGGCCAATGCAACATTAGCTGCAGTAATATTAAACAATCAAAGACATTAAATCGCTTAAATGTTAATTAGGTTAATATTTTTTATTTGTGGTAATAATGAGCGTGACTTAAAAATCAATTAAAGTTATAAATAAACAGACACGCTTTTTTTCTTGAAGTACAAGTAGAAATGAGTAATATATGATTCAAACGTTTTAATGCATTCGGAAATGGATCGTCAACGCTATATCCTTTTTTCATGATTCAAAGGTTGCACATTTAAGAAAATCTAGATTTATACTGTACTGATAAAAAAGCCCGTTTGATTTGCATATTATTTATCAGTATATTATAATAATAGAAATGGAATTACTCCACATATTTCTTTTCTGTCTTATATTGTTTCCTTTAGGTAAGTCTTAACATTTACTCTACCTGTAGCAAAACGATTTCTCTTATAACGATCCCTTTTTACCTTATTCTTTTTAAAAATAATTAAAAAAATACTTAAATATGTAAAGGAAACGATTTCGGATAACGCCTTTTCGAGTATGAGCTTCTATCTTTTATTTTCATACATCAGAATATAACAGGGCGATTCTCTGAAATATATTAAGAGGATATTTTTCGTTTTTCGTGAAATATGGAAAATATTTTCACGAAACATGATAAAATGCCACATATTTTCACGAGCCGGGACGGCGAGTGAAAATATGTGGCATTTTATCATTTTTCGTGAAAATATATAACATATTTCACGAAAAACGAAAAAAATAACCTTTTTATTTAATTTCATTATCAAAGAAAATGGTTACGAACCCTATAGCTTGCTACGCAACTGTAATTGTAAAGGGCGCAGTAATATATTATTGCGTCTTAGTTTGCACGCGATATTTGGCGCTACACTGTGACGTCACATAAACAACTGTTTAAACGCCTGTACAGCGTTAATAGCTGAATTAAAGGTATTGCTGTTCGGATTCATTTTCTTAGTTAGACCATTTTCTATCATTCTAGATAGTTTTCAAAGCAAAATTCAGCAAAAAGTTGTTTCGTGTTTATTAGATTTTTCAAACAAAATGGCGAAAGAAGTCCCTTAAAATAAATATGAGTTCTGACTCCGCCCTCTTTCATATTTATATTTCATATTTATTTTTAAAAAATATGAAATATATTTGACTGATATAGCACCATATTTCATGGGTAAAATTAAATAATATATAGTATTTTACTTTAAACATTCATTTTTGATAAAATCCTTACAAATAAATAATAGTCTAAGAATAGAATTATAATTAAATAGTTATTACTTTTGACGAAGAATCTTACTGAACAGAAGTACAGTTCGGATTTATTAAATAAATAATCGTAACAATGGATTAAGTATATAATTAATTCATAAGTAAGTCTTTTTTATCTGTAGACAAATATCAAAAATAATCTAAGCAACTATCATACAGATTATAGCTTCGTTTTACATGAATACCTTTAATTCACATTTTCAGGCTGAAACGCCGCTACATATAACGAAAGTCCTTTTAAAAAACATTACCAACAATTACGTCAAAAATGACGCGCTAATTTGTTCAATACGCTCCTCGCCAAACAACGTATTATAACGTCAATCAATAATTAAATTACAACCGGCTTCAAGACGATTCTTACAACTCAAACATTTTAAAAATGAATTTGATATTACAAACGTGATGTATAACTTTTATACGTTTTTTTTCGTTTTTCATTTAAATTAAACATATTTATTTAAGCTCGATTGTGAAACAAGATTTTGCAAGTTATATTAATCACTTCAAACTACAAACTACAAACTACTTCCCAATCTTTCATTTCTTGGTATATTTCTATGCCGTCCACGTTCAATAGACAAATTATGAGAAGATGAACGAAATTTGGATAAAGCTACCCTTAATTTCGGTTCAACGATAAATGCCAAATAGTTTTCAAATTCGAATGAATGTTTAAATTAACAATATGTATCTAATCTAGACGAGTTATTAATTGAAGAATACCAAGTTAGATAGAATATGTCTAAAGTTCGTTGTTTAATTATACTAAAATCTATATGTATAGTAAACTGATTTTCCCACATATAAAACAAGCCAGTCTGCTCTAAAATAGTCTTAACATTTATCACTATAAGTTACATCATTGTCGGCATCGGTTTTTAACATAATATAAATTTTATACAATATAGTTCGTTCATTAAGTTTAAGAAGTTTTAACCAGTATTTGATCAATATTAGTTTTCTATGAATGGACATTGGTGTACGACCAAGTTCACCATATAACACATCTACATTGGTTGATTGTTTCACACATAACAATCTTCTACAAAACTTTGTATGTATAATTTCTATGTTCGGACCAGCGTGATGTCCCCACACTTCTTCAGCATAATTTAATGTTGGTAAAACAATACTATCAAATAAACTTATCATTTGGGAAACTAGAAGTTCAAACTGGTTACGATACAATAAATAAAATATGTAGTGAATATGACGCATATTGCGCAATATATCTTTGAGTTCTGTTTCCAGTTTCCATTTTGAAAAAGATACACACCTAAAATATTTAAAGGATTCTACAATTTCAATTCTAGTGTTATACAAAAAAAATCATAAGATGTATGTCTACCATTTTCAAAAATCATTACTTTTGTTTTAGACACATTTAATTTCAGATTCTACATATTGCAATAATGTTCTTCATCATTCAAGACAGATTGTAATGAATTTGGATCATGTGTGAAAACTACAGCGTCGTCTGCAAATAACAACAAAAATACCTGTATATCGTCAATGTTAACAATACCAGGAATGTTCCTATCTATATTATTTAATATATCATTGAGAAAAAATAAACACAATATGCTATTAATCACTTCCTGGAACCAACCGTACTAAGTACTGGTGTCATATGGAGAAACATGGCCGTGAACCTGATTACGACTTGAACCCATGACCCCTGGGTTGAGAGGCAGACACCTGAACCACTAGGCCACCGCACCCCTTAAATTATTTTTCTTTAAGCTTGAATATAAAAATACCAAGTGAGTTAAATCCATATCCTATATTATTATATACCTATGAAACTTATTTTGAACTTGGGCTTACATAAAGTTTCAAGTTACTATGAAGTTATTTCGTAACTATAAATTTCAGAATCACAGACCCAAGGGTGCGATGCAAATCAAAAACCTAGTACGTATTAAACATTTAACATTATTTTTTCTGAAACTAAAGATATCACACTGTTAGTTTTAAATGTTAAATTATAGTTGTGAAGTCATAAAAACATATTAAACTGTAAAGAATCTCGGTAAATTTTTGTATAAAGCTTTTTCTGTTAGAGCGATTCAAATTGTTTAGTTTTTCATATCATTTATACCATCTACTAGTAAATGTTATTTGCATTTAGAACTTTACTAAATCTATGTTGTGTATAATTTTTGTATTCATAAACTGAATTGCAACTGTATTCACATACCCATCCTCCTTCTCCATGTGATAAATATTATTTTTTACCATGGCGTGCGTGTGTTCGTGTGTGTGTTGGTGTACGTGTGTGCGTGCGTGCGTGCGTGCGTGCGTGTGTATGTGTGTGTGTGTTTACTTTCTCCCACTATGTTATGCACTAATTTCAATGTTCCTATGTATGCCATTGTCATGTGATTGTAAATTTGTATCATATATTATTTGTTATAACGAAAAGCTTGTAAAAGTTTAAGTTAATAAAGTATCTATCTATATATCTATCTATCTATCTATCTATCTATCTATCTATCTATCTATCTATCTATCTATCTATCTATCTATCTATCTATCTATCTATCTATCTATCTATCTATCTATCTATCTATCTATCTATCTATCTATCTATCTATCTATCTATCTATCTATCTATCTATCTATCTATCTATCTATCTATCTATCTATCTATCTATCTATCTATCTATCTATCTATCTATCTATCTATCTATCTATCTATCTATCTATCTATCTATCTATCTATCTATCTATCTATCTATCTATCTATCTATCTATCTATCTATCTATCTATCTATCTATCTATCTATCTATCTATCTATCTATCTATCTATCTATCTATCTATCTATCTATCTATCTATCTATCTATCTATCTATCTATCTATCTATCTATCTATCTATCTATCTATCTATCTATCTATCTATCTATCTATCTATCTATCTATCTATCTATCTATCTATCTATCTATCTATCTATCTATCTATCTATCTATCTATCTATCTATCTATCTATCTATCTATCTATCTATCTATCTATCTATCTATCTATCTATAATCTATCTATCTATCTATCTATCTATCTATCTAATCTATCTATCTATCTATCTATCTATCTATCTATCTATCTATCTATCTATCTATCTATCTATCTATCTATCTATCTATCTATCTATCTATCTATCTATCTATCTATCTATCTATCTATCTATCTATCTATCTATCTATCTATCTATCTATCTATCTATCTATCTATCTATCTATCTATCTATCTATCTATCTATCTATCTATCTATCTATCTATCTGTCTGTATTGTACAGGTGTTAAAGTCTGCACTGACCAAGATGTTACATCCCAGACAGGAATCATCTATATTGGTGCTATCAGCGCTCCAGATTTCGAACGGACATCATGTGAATGTGTTATTACACCTTACAGGCAAACTTGCACTTTAATTTTACAGTTACTCTCTTCGAAAAGCAGAAATAGTATACGTTTTGCAATAAATCAAATTTTTATAGGACGAATTTATAGAAAAGGCAAAACAAATATAACAGGCGCGACGAAAATTTCATATTCTAAACTAAAAAATTACGAAAGTGAAGGAGCCTGCTTAGCTGATTATTCAGGTACATTCATATATTCTTGAATGATCAGGAGTTTCATATGTTTGTATTTTTTATATGATTATTTCTGTTATTGAAATATATGAATCAAAAGCTTACTGTTCCGTTAAATCCTTTTCATACAAACAATAAGCTTTAGTTTATTTTAAATATAAATAAGTTAATATATCTAGGAAACAGCAGTGTTAGTTCTTTTCAAAAATAGTTAGACTATTATACTGACAAATATTAACCCTTATCCTGCTGAAATCGAAAATAGCTGCCTTTGCTGCCAGCAGAATATAGTCAGACAGTGAAGTATCTGATCAGGTTTTGTACTGTTGGCAGACCATCTCCATATTTTCATCTTAATATCTGATTGATGACAAGTTATTATAATAAAAGGTAGACAAGTGAGTTAAGAACGTAAGGAAGGTAAAGTTTAATTGAATTGATCGTTTCAGAAAATAGAGAAAAATTTAACCTATCTTGCACAAAAGCAACAAAAACAACAACAACGCAGACGGTCACGACGTCTATATCTAAGAAGAGTGACACATTTAGCATTTCGAGTGAAATATTCAACATTTCTAGTACTAGAGCAACAAGAGGGGCGAAACATTAGAAAAGCACGGCGTCTGTATCCCGAGGTAGTGAAACATTTAGCACTTCGAGTGAAATATACAGCATTTCTAGTACGAAGGTAACAAGAGAGGCGAAGCATCATGACAGCACGGCGTCTGTATCCCGAGGTAGTGAAACAACAGCTTCAACGTTAGAGCATGTTCATACTACTGTGTCCAGTGAGAACGATAAACCAGGTATTTTGAACAATCGAAAAAGAGAATATCTTAAAACGTGACAAATAATAAATCTTTATTCGTATTTAAGTAGAGTTTATAATTATAAAATTTGCATTCAAAATACAAGTACTATTTATGGTGAACAGTAATGTTTAGACAATATTCCGTCCCTATCATTGAGCATTAGTTTTAACACTTACAGGTATATGTTCAATTTAAAGTTTGCTGTTGTTTATTCTTGAAAATACAAATAAAGATATGATATTGTTAAAGGCGTGTGCAACACTTACATATGCACATGTAGTGAAATGGAAAATTTTACAATATAATTTATTTATTTTGATTTTAGAGAATGAAAGCTGAAATATTTCTAACTAGAGAATGGGAATCATAATCCTCGTTTTTCGAGTTACCTTCCCTTTAATTTGATGTTTGCTAATGTCAAACACAGATACATTATTCGTTTGTCTGACGAACCATATTTATGATTAATGGTTTTCATTATATCACAATATATGATATTATTATATGATCTAAAAATAGCTGCAATCTCATTGGTCCAAACTGTAGTCAACAGAACTTTTTATAAAATCATATTCACTGGGTGTAGTATCATATTAACTGGCTGAATTGGATTTTCCAAGTCTAAAAATAGATTGAGACTCATATTCAATGACCATGACACCGTAGACTGTTAATTACGTGTGTTAATTAAAAAATAATTGTTGCGTTTTGTTCTTTATGGCATATTTCTCGATTGAAATACCATTACTTTACTGTTATACTTAAAGGCTAAACCGCATTGATGAGTATAAACTTGAATTACTTTTGTATGCGCAGCGTTCGCGTAGTCGTTGCACGCCTAACACGTGCGTCTTTTTTCCCGCGCTTCAACGAGGCAAAATTTGTACATGTATATAAGGATGTACTTTTTCGTGATTTTTTTAAAATTCTTAGCCTATTCATATAATAAAACAATTATTGACTAGTGAGCCATTGAATATCGCCTCGGTCAATATGTCATCTGCCGGTGAATATCACATCATATTCAATGGCTCACTAGTCAATAATTGTATAATATGTCACAATGCAAAACTTAATTGAATTTCACTTAACATTTGACATGTGTTTTTTTCTATTTTGTTTAAGAAGGATACTAAAAACCCGTCAAGAAAACCAACATGGCTTTATGGGAAGAAGTAAAACTAAACAAATTAAAAAATAAATTCTTGAAAACTGTCATATAATTGTTTAACAAGAAATGAAATATTGATAGTTCTTATCAGTTTAACCTTATCTCTCCCCCTCTCTCTCTTTTAAAGCTAAAAGTGTTGTTTTCTCCCACTTTCTAGCTGCTGTAATACCAAGTGTGATTTGTGCCATGCTGCTTGTGATTATAATATGTCTCCTTGTTTACATTAGAAGGCAAGCACATTTTATTGCATTATATTGATTAAGTAAATCCATGCTTGTGTTTTATATTTCAAGATACTTGTTAAATCAGTTATCAGACCTGGCATATTGATACACGGAGTTTAATGCAATTTGCACGATTGCACAGAGATAAAATGTGTGTTTTTGTTAAACTCGTGCACACGAGATACTATGTCGTGGCCCTGAATTACTAAGTCCTCGCACGAGAAAATTAAGTCGTGCGCACGAGATACTGTATTATCTAATTACTTAGTCATGCGCAGTAGATAATTAAGTGGTGCCACGAGATACTTTATCGTAGCCCCGAGTTACTAAGTCGATGGAACGAGTGTATTAACTTGTGCGCACGATAAACGGTGTCGTTGCCACGAGTTACTAAGTCGTGGTCACGAGATACTATGCCGTGGCCGCGAGTTACTAAATCATGGAAACGAATTTATTTATTGATGTGCACGAGATACCATGTCGAGGTCACGAGTTACTAAGTCGTACCCACGAGATAATAAAGTGTGTGTACAAGATACTATGTCGCGCGCACGAGATGAATGAGTCGTGGGCACGAGTAACTATTTGCTGCGAACGAGATTATTAAGTCGTATGCACGAGATCATCAACCGATAAGATAACATCATTTGTATGAATATTTTAAAATCAGAAAATTCTTGGTTTAAGTTTTATTACATGCAACATTAATCTTTAAAACTGCTAAAGGCATTCACTCCAAACTTGATACACGTCTTTAGGATCATATAAGAAGATCACTTTCCAAGGCCCATAGATCAGACTTTAATTTTAGGTTACAGTCCTTTCAGGACCATCCTCTGATAGGGTTGATCAGGATCTTCGTACTTACGGCCTGCTAACATTGTTCATACGATAACTTGAGAAGGTTTATTCTATTTGGTAGGGAATTTGCCCATGGCCAGTAAATGACATACATTGATGTTTAAGGTCATAGCTCAAAAGTCAAGGTAACCATGACACTTCAAATAAAATCCTTGTCTTATGAATACCAAGGCATTGGATGAAAAAATTAAAGGCACAAAGGCGCTAAATATAAAATCATGTCCAATCAACAACTTATTGAAGAGGTCATCTGACCTCTCAACAGTGATCAGACTGATTGCTGGCGGCATCCATTTTTGCGTATCTGATTGTAGTGAATGAATCTCTTTTAAAGCGTATTATCATAAGGAACAGTCTACAAAATTGTGATGCGCATACTCCGCTTCAAAATGCGACTTAACTTAAACGAAAAATTAACATTTGAACATTAACGGTGTAAACAAATCGGTACATAGAAAATCGGAAAATATCATTTACGTAACGTAGTGCTACGTGGATGTTTCATTCCGTTTTAATCTTTAAAACTGTATAAATTGATTACCGTATTGTTTTCTGAATAGCGTTTTACTATTTCATGTTCCGATAAATAGTAACAGTGAACATTATAGCTACAACATCAACATGCATTATTTATATGACCGAATGAACCGTGTACCGAAACTTTACAGGTCCTTAAATATCCCCATTTTTTCGCATTAAACAAATCTTCCACAGCATGCTTCTTTTTAAAGAAACAAACTTGCATATGGCACTGTGACAGGCAGGTGAAGTAGGGGCAACATTTATCAATGGCACGTTTCTAGTTTACTAAGAAACTCATATGCAAAGTGTTATCTTATTAGTTCAATGGATTGTGCGCTTGACTAAATAATATCGTTCGCACCATATAGTAACTCGTTCCCACGACGTCATTATCTCGTGCGCACGACTTAGTAACTCGTGGCCATGACATAGTAACTCGTGCACATGACTTAGTGTAACGTGGCCACGACATAGTATCTCGTGTGCACCGCTTAATTATCTTGATCCCGCGACATAGTAGCATGTTGCCAAGACATAAAATCTCATGCGCACGACACGAGCCACGACATAATTCCTCGTGCATACCAGTTAATTATCTTGTGCGCACGACTTAGTAACTTGTAGCCACGACATAGTATCTCGTGCGTGAAAACGCAAATATGTCACATCTGTGACATTGTAAATTTGAAACGGTACAGTTGAAGGTTTGAAATACAAAAGATAATGATGGTTTTGCAATAAATGAAAATAACTTGTTTGAAACGTTTATAAAATCATATTCAATGTTTGAATGAAATATACATGGCGTTTCCTTATAACATAACTCTTTTATCTTGGAAATGTGCGTGTAATGATTCAAACGGTTGTTTCAAATTGAGACTTCGATATGAAAAGCAGCAGCCATCGAACGAATACCCTTATACCCAACAGGTGTCAGAAATGGAGATACGTTCAGAGCAAGTTCAAGTTGCATGAAGTGAAGCAACAGCTGCGATTGCATCTCCCAATGAATATGAACGATTATGTACATAAGTCCCCATTGTAATTCGGAGATGTATCAACAACTTAATATTGCTAATGCTTGAAACCAGAACATATTATCTATTTTTTAAACCAGAGTAAAGCCAATATTATGACGGTATTTCAAGACATAGACGTAAATGTTTAGTATGATCTTTTTTAATGATATTTGATATTATTATGCCTTTTAACCATAACAGCGGTTTCTGCACATTTCCACAGACCCTATTGTAATTGTAGAACGTTATAATCTTGGAGATGCAACGGCAATACAACAGTCCAAATAATAAAATTGTCTCAAACACATTTGTGTGTTTTTATTTATATTGACATTTTGGAATCGCATGGACCAACTTAAATAATTTATAAAATGTATACAAAAGTATATTACATGTTGTCTGAATTTAAAGTTGAGTACTAAAACTGGAATTAACAGACTCCATGTGCCATTTATGAAATGAAAGCGCCAAATCTTCCTAAACAATGGATCAAATGGGGGACATTAGTGAATAAGCTCCCCTGAGTACTCCCTATAAATAGATAGGTCCTAAGCTATTGGATTACTCGGACTTTATCGCCTATTTCTTTGTAGCAAACTAAATTAATTAGGGCTAATTATGATCATTTGTAATATTCAGATTAAATATTGCGATAAGATGTAGAATCTGTTGACATAAATGAAACATTTTTTTCTTATTGTTAACATATTTGTTGATGCATGTGGAAATAATTGATTAAGACATATCAACCTGTCTTACATAAAACTCAACGATAAAAGCAAAGGATTCCAAATATTTGGACCTACTTACATTTTGGTTAACCTCGGTTTTTATCAAGGGAAGATAATCCACTACTGTCCCTCATTGTAACTGCAAGTTGAACTGTTGTTCACAGGACCGTAAAACATAACTAAGTAAGAAAACATATCTTACGAGTATTTGTTGGTTTGGGTTGGTAAAAAGAATAGAAATATTCACGCGTCATGGAAACCCTTCACTGTTGACGATGCCGAGGATCTACAAAGCTGTTATAAAATATTTAAAGCACGTGTGCACCGTCCTTAGTCCGATATTAGTTATTTTCAAAGTATTGGAATTGTTTAACTAACCCTTTACCTCATAAGCATATTGTAAAAATGACCGTTTTCAATTTTGCATTGCTTTTTTTCCATCAAACTTGATTTCAAAGTGCTGCAGGTGCTTAGAGGGTTGAGATAGAGAAAAAGTCTTTTCAGCGTTTGTTAGACGTTACCTTACGATCAACCTAAGGCCATTTTAGCCTGTCACATATTCAAAATTTTCTTGGCGATGAGGGGGACTGCCGCCCCTTTCAAACCCCCTAAACAGAAGGGGGCATATCCCCCTTCTGGCAACCCATTGATGTACCTTTGTGACGAAGGGGGGGGGGGGGGGCGGCGCCGAAAATCACTTTTATAAGAACATTTCTAAAACGAAAAAAAACAGTGTTTGGGGCCTAAATATGGTAGTTTTTCACTGTTTGAGAAACCTACAAAAAGTGGGGTGGGTGGTCGAAAAGCCGTCAAATCACGTTTTTATGAGGTAAAGGGTTAACTTAGTGTTAGTAATACCCTAATCAGGTAAATCTATCCATTTTTAATTTGGACAATGCGATCATGTGGTAAAGATAATATCACCTGATACATACTAAGCTATCCCTTTTTATTATCTTATGTATTTATCTAATAAAATATATTGTCGTTTTATTAGGAAAAAACATTTAGCGACTTTTAGCTTAAAGTATCTCCTAATTTCACTCGGTCGCCGTACGACAAAACGATGACCGTCTTGTGCCTGTGCATGAATCGTCCGGGTACCGGGCGATACAAGTATGCTTACTTGTCTCTATTCGGGGGCCGGGCAGGGTCCGGTGATGTCCGCCCGTATGTCTTTTAAATCGGACGATTTCTTTTGTATCAAAGGCAATCGTCCGATCCAAAAAACCAGGCAATCCCCGACAGATGACATTTTTTAACTCACTGAACTAAAAACTTATCGTCCGGACGCCGTTTGGTTTTAAGTAGTATTCAAAACTCGACGGTGTCCGCTCGATTAGCAAAATTTTCAGCTGCTGCTGTGGTCCGATTGTCACGGTTGTCGGACGGATACCAGCCGATATTACGATTTTTATTTTTGTGAAATAGACGCTGTCCGGTGTTAGTTTTTCATTTGTGACTGAGGCATTACTAATGATGCTTATATGTGATATTTAAAGCAGAGCTATCTTCTGTACAAATGTATTTTCTAAAGCGGAAAAGATCATTTTGAAATATTAGCATGACTTAAATAACAATACATTATTATTATTTACAACCAATTAGAAACATTCTTATCGTTAAGTACAGGAAGAAATGAGTAATTAATGATGTAAACTTTTTAATGAATTCGGAAATGTATCGTGAGTACTATATTCTTTTTCATGAGTCAAATTTTACAAGTTCAAGCTGATCTAGACATGTACTGTACTCCTAAAACAAATCGTTTGGTAAGCATATTATTTTAATAATCATCTGTATTTGATTATAGAAATGGAATTAACCTACATATTACTTCCTGTCTTTGGGTAAGTCTAAATATTTATTCTATATGTAGCAAAAGGATTTCTCTTATAACAAACTCTACCTACCTTAATGTTTTAAAAGATCAATTACAGGTTTATTTAAATATGTAAAGGATTCCGAATAACGACGTCATAATATAACAGAGCGTTTCTCTGAAACAAATTTTATAGTATTTAACTTATACATTCATGTTTGATATAATCCTAACAAATAAATAATAGAATAGAATTATAATTGAATTATTTCTTATAACGAAGAATCTTACTAAACAGAAGTGCAATTCAAACTGATTAAATAATTAATCGTAACAATTGACGATTTGTATAAATATATCATTAGTAAATTGTTTTTTATCCGTAAACAAATATCAAAAATAACCGAATCAACTATCATACCGGTTATAACTTCTTTAACATGAAAACCTTTAATTCACAGTTTCAGGCTTAAACTCCGCTACATATAATGGAGGTCCTTTTAAAAACATTTCCAACAATTACGTCAAAAATGACGCGCTTTTTTGTTCAATACGTTCCTCGCCAAACAGCGTATTATAACCTAAATCAATAATTAATTTACAATCGGCTTATAAACAATTCTTACAACTCACACATTTTACATACATGTATGAATTTGATATAACAGACGTGATGTTTAACCATCATACGTTTTTTTTAGTTTTTCTATTAGTTTAAACATATTGATGTAAGCTCGATTGCGAAACAAGTTCTTGCAACTTATATTACTCACTTTCCAGTCTGCTTCCTTGGACAAACACCAGTACTGGTGTCAAACGGAGAAACTTAGTCGTGAACCCGATTAGGGCTCGAACCCATGATCCCTGGGTTGAGAGGGCGACACCTCAACCACTTAGCCATCTTTAAACTCGGATATCAGGTTTTTTTAATTTGTTACAAACCAGCACAGAATGTAAACTGATCAATGAAAAACCAGAGATTCGAGAAAATTTTCAGAAAAAGATGCCATGTCTTGTACAAAAAATATTGATGAACAGTTTTGTGTTGTACAGGTGTTAATGTCTGCACTGACCAAGATGTATCTCACACAGGAATCATCTTTATTGATGTTATCAGCGCTCCAGATGATTTCAAACGGACATCATGTCAATGTATTAGTACACCCTACATGTATACTGACACTTTACGTTTACAAATACTCTCTTTAACATACCACCGGGGTATAAAATTTGAAATAAATTAGCATAGGGGAACTTACAAGTCGGGAATTCGTTACAAGAGACGGAACAACAATAACAGCTGCGACGAAATTGTTATTTTCTTCACTTGAAAATCATGAAAATAGTGGAGCCTGCATTGGTATTTATACACTTCAGGTACGTTCATATACTTATGAATGATTATGCATTTTATAAATACATGTGTATAAATCGTAAGCTTACTGTGCCGTAAGATCCATTGAAAACCGTGAAAAATAAGCTTAAGTTAAGTTTGTATGTAAATAAATAAACATCACTAAGAAACAGCAATGCTAGTTTTCTTCAAAAGATGTTCGCAATTGACAAATATCCCTTAAATCGAAAATAGCTGATTTTGCTACCAACAGAATAGAGCCGGACAGTGAGGTCTCTGGTCAGACTTTATGCTGTTAGAAGACAATCTTCATATTTTCATCTTAATATCTGATTATTAAAATCTATTACGAAAATACTAGACAAGTCAGCCAAGAACGCCAAAAAGATAAAGGTTAATTGAATTGATTGTTTCAGAAAATGAACAGCATTTTAACATTTCTTGCATGAAAGCATCACAAACGACAACAATACAGACTGACACGACGACTATATCAAAAGGGAGTGAAACATTTAGCATTTCGAGTGAAATATTCAACATTCCTAGTACGAGAGTAACAAGAGAGGCGAAACATCATAACAGCACGGCGTCTGTATCCCGAGGAAGTGAAAAATCAGAGGCAACTTTAGAGCTTGTGCATACTACTGTGTCCGGAGCAAATAATTATACAGGTATTGGAACAAATAAAAAGAAAGAGAATATATTTAAAATTACTATGATAAATGATTCTTTAGTCATAGTTAAGTAGAGTTTATAATAATATAATCCGAATCAAAATTCAAGTAATATTGTAATGATAAACAGTTATGTTTGGACACTGTTCGGTTCCTTTTATTTAGTATCCGTTTTCACAATGCAAAACTTCATTGAATTTCACTGAACATATGTGTTCCTTTCATTCAATTTATGTAAGGATACTACAAAATCCGTGAAGAAAAACAGCAGAAAGAAGTAAAATCTAAGTAAAGTTTAGCGAAAAAAAACCCTAAAAATTAAGAAAAGTTAAAATACCAAATTCTTGAAAGCTTTCACACATTTAACAAGAAGTGACATATTTACAGTTATCATAAGTTAAACCTTGTTTCTTATTTTTTCAAGCTTATGTTTTTTTCGCCAACTCTCTAGCTGCTGTAATACCAAGTGTGATTTGTGCCATACTGCTTGTGATTATAATATGTCTCCTTGTTTACATTAGAAGGCAAGCACATTTCACATCACATTTGCGTTATACTGATTAAATAAATGAATGCTGGCTATTATATACGTTAGCAATACATTGTCTTTAGATATTTATTAAAAAATTAGCAAACCAGCTATATTGATACATGTATTTTTAATTCATTTCGTGCCTATAAATTAGAAGGTTTTATTTGAAATAATGAAATGCAAATACATTGATGGTTTGTAATGTAACATAGTGGCACTTATAGTTAATTAATAATACATGTTTTAATTATCTTATTTGATTTATTTGATTATCAACTTTTAAATAGTTTTATTTGCAAACTTCATTACTCAATCATATGTCGATTATTATATACAGTTCTTTGGAATGTTGTCTCATAAAATTTGAAAGTTTAACTACATATACATTATTGGCAGTGAAACAAAACCGTGTTATTTGCCTACCAGCTGACATATGTTGTTTACTTCGATTATGATATTTCAATATTTAAGTACAGTACGTCAAATTAGACGTTAAAATGACAATTAAATATAAACCATTTTAATTGTTGTGATGAGTGTTTATCAATATAACATTTGACCAATAGTCAAATTTGAATATGTAAATGTGCTTTTGACTGGTTATAGGGCGTAACAAAAGTTTGTTACACTAAAAGTGATTGGCTACTTTGGTATGTCATTTAGCTGTCATAAGCACGTGCAAAGTCATTATAAAAAGCATTGCATTGTTTTAACAGTGTTGAGGATTATGGGGCCTCCGTGGCCGAGTGGTTAACAGTGTTGATTCTTGTAGTTCTGTTCTTGAATTATTTAACTTATGTTAAGGACAGTAATTGAATAAATCACTATACGATCGTTTTCGTTTGTTAATTATTTTAAGAATAACGTTACATTAACTTAAATATTTTTGGTGCCGTTCGCAGGATCAAACCTCGGTTGGAGAAAAACTTTGACAGCACCTAAAGGATTTTTGTAACTTTACGTTGCAACATGGATTTAAAAAGCATTTTGTTCATTACAATGATTAGCCATACCTTTGCTTTAAAGATAAGCGAAAATGTTGTATTTGATAAAGTAAATGAAATTTCAACCAGTAATTCGAAATGGTTGGTCACATTTGTGGTTGGCTAAATGTTGTAAGGGGGCAAATGCTGATTTAGACCTTCCTGAGGTCGTGGGGTCAGTGTCATCAAACAAAGATGAGGACGTTGTTATCGATTCTGGAAGGCAATTATCTTCCACACCTGACCGAGAAGAATCGAATAAAGTGGCTTCGTCATTTTCGTTGAAGACGAAAGGATTTTGTTATTAAAAGAATACAAAGTTAACACTTTTTGTTGTGCACGTGTAATCATTTGTAAATATATTCATTTTAAGTTGAAAAGTCTACTCGGGGTGTACTCTCAAAGGGATCCCAGATGAGTAGTGAAGATACTTTTAATTAATAAGAAAAGTCTATCCAGGGTTAACTCTCAAAGGAATCCCACATGGATAGTGAAGATTTTGTTAGGTTTTATTAAGACTTTATATAGTGCACGTGAATTATTCGTAAAGAAAAACAAGTTAATGTACACATATAAAACATAAATGGATTTATTTTCAGAATTTGAATATGGATAATTATCACGACTTGATAAAGCTAGTCGTAAATGCCTGTTCCGAAGAGAATGATGTAAATACGGAAGACGAGGATGAAAATTTCGAATTAAATGAAACAGTTCATATCAATCGATGTTTGACAAAACCTATGGATGTAGACATTATGCTAACATATTACAAAAATGATAAACCGAAAATCGTTGAAGGAACCCTAATTAACATTGCAGATAACAATAACAACAACAACAACAAACATTAGATGACGGAACCATTCAACACCATCGACGGCGGCAAACCAATTGAATCCAGTTTAACGAAGAACATTAAAATAATTATTGTGTGCAGTTGTTAGGACATTGATTAAATTTGAATATTTCATTATATTTATTTTTAATATAGGACTTTAAAAAAAAAAGTTGAAGTGCATTTCTTTTAATATTTTGTGAATTCGTTATGTTTTTATTGTATATTTAGTAAGTGAACTATGTTACTAGCATTCTAAATTATTCATAAATTACTCAATTAAAATTGAGTTAATTTCTTTAAGTGGGGGAGGTGTGTAACATAGTGGCACTTATAGTTAATTAATTATACATGTTTTGATTATCTTATTTGATTTATTTGATTATCAACTTTTAATTAGTTTTATTTGCAAACTTCATTACTCAATTATATGTCGATATTATATACATTTCTTTGGAATGTTGTCTCATAAAATTTGAAAGGTTAACTACATATACATTACTGGCAGTGAAACAAAACCGTGTTATTTGCCTACCAGCTGACAGATGTTGTTTACTTCGATTATGATATTTCAATATTTAAGTACAGTTCGTCAAATTAGACGTTAAAATGACAATTAAATATAAACCATTTTAATTGTTGTGATGAGTGTTTATCAATATAACATTTGACCAATAGTCAAATTTGAATATGTAAACGTGCTTTTGATTGGTTATAGGGCGTAACAAAAGTTTGTTACACTAAAAGTGATTGGCTACTTTGGTATGTCATTTAGCTGTCATAAGCACGTGCAAAGTCATTATAAAAAGCATTGCATTGTTTTAACAGTGTTGATGATTATGGGGCCTCCGTGGCCGAGTGGTTAACAGTGCTGAGTCTCTCGCAGTTCTGTTCTTGAATTACTTAACTTATGTTAAGGACAGTAATTGAATAAATCACTATACGATCGTTTTCGTTTGTTAATTATTTTAAGAATAACGTTACAGTAATAAATACAAAGAATTTGTTTGATTCGTTTAACGTATTCAATGTTTGAAATGGATGGACATAAATTGTTCTTCATAACACAACTTTATTATCTAAGTAATGTGCGTATAAGAATTCAGACGAATGTTTTAGATTGAGACATCAACGTGAAAACCAGAAGCAATCGAACGAACATCCTTATACCAAACAGCTGTCAGAAATGGAGACACGTTCAGAGGAAGTTCAAGTTGCAATCAATAAAGAAACAGCTGCCACCGAAACTCTCAATGAATATGAACGATTAATATGTACGAAAATCCGAATTGTAATGCTGAGATGTATCAACAACTTGATATTGCTAATGTTTAAAGCCAATACATATTATATATATTTTCTAACCAGAAACAAATCTAATATTGCGATTTTTTGGTATTGGTTTTGCATGACATATACGCAAATGTTTGGTATTATTTTTGTTATGATATTTTATATTTATGTGACCTTTTACATTTTTGTACATTTCCACTGACCACACTGTACCTGTGAAACATTGCATTCTATGCAATTTTTCCGCCGATGCGTCCGTCCATATAGTAAAGCTGACTTCAGTGTTGTTATATTTTTCTGGTCCTTCGGGATCATTGATGCCACCACTATTCAGTGTTGAGAATTAAGTACCGCTTAAGCCGGTGCTAGGGGGCGTGAGGGATGTTGCACTTATTCATAATCCCTCATGTACAGACTCAATCAAACCGAGTCTGCAATGCTTATTATGTAATTTTGTTGTGATTAATGCTTCCGAGGGATCACTTTGTTTCCAGATTTTTTCAACAAACTTGTGTCTTTTTTCTTTTTATAAATTCACATTTGTTAATCGCATGGACAAACTAATAGTTTATAAAACTATACAAAAATGTTTAAAAGTAAGAAAAGGAATTAGCAGGATATCCGATCTTCTGTGCCAGTTATTAAGGGATCAAATTTCAAAGGCATTTTAAAGTGATGTTCACATGCCTGCTGTTGAACAAAACTCAGAAAGACAAAATATCTTATTTGTTTATTACAATGATAGAGATAGTCGATACGCGAAATTGGAACAATTAACAAGTGGCGATGTCGATGAGCTATTATGATAAATTTAAAGAACATAGGAAGCCGTCCTTAAACGCGACATTAGTTAAGTGCAAAGTAGCTGAATAGTTTTCTTAACTTTGTGTTAGTTATATCCTAATTAGGTCAAATGCTTTTATCCGTTAAAGATGATATCCCATGGTAAGGGCCTTGCTATCCCTTATTATCAGATATATTTATCACATTATAGAAACTGTCGTCTTGATATTAGGAAAACTATTCAGCGACCTTGAACATCACCTTATTAATTAAATGATTAATCCAACCAACGTGATATGATTACCAAATAACGTGAAATTATCTCGTTATTTCATGAACGTGTTTCCTAAAAAGGGATTATGTAAGACCTATTAGGGTGAAAGTACCTCTAGAGTCTGTGATAGTATCGCCTTATAGGATGGGAGTGTCCTAAGTAGGAGACATTTTATCTTTTTAAGTAATAGAACATTCAAATAAGGTAAAATGTTCTTCGGTACAGTTGTATGTACGGTATAGTTATTTCCTATATTTAAACTGTGGCATTAAGTCGTATTTATATAGATATTTCAAAATACAGTATGATGCACACATATTGTAAGCAAATAATTTATATCAATATTGTTTTTCCTTTTGTTCGCTTAAAAAAACCCAAAAACGCACAATTATGTTATTAAAGGGGCATCATCACGCCTTTTGTTTTGCGATACCTCGCCTTAGTCTCGCTATATAACCTAATTATAACCTGTTACATTGTACAATGTATTACGCCTTTTGTTTCACGGTATATCGCCTTTGTACCCGTTATAACACATTTTGCTTCGTGTTATAATACCTATCTCTATTCACAAAATTTAACTTCTTTACTTGCATTATTACACCAACACAACTTGTGACTTTGTTTTTTTGAATTTCGCCTTTTGTTTCGCGTTATAAAGTTTTCATTCTGTAATAATGCCTTTCCAATATTTGATTCAGTTTTGTTAACATTCAGTTTGATACTTTAAGGATTTTGTTAATGTGTAATAGAATTTGTGTGTATAACTAAGTTCACAGGTGACTTTTTCAAATCAGATATATTTAATTCTTGTTTGGGAGCCATTTTTGATCTAAAATAATTAAATTCGGCAAGTTTAAATACAGTAAACTCCGCTTATAACAAACTCATTGGGACATTCAAAATATGTTCCTTATATCCGGAGTTCCTTATAAGCATATAGCGAATTAATTCCTTGTATCAGGAGTTTTTATAGCGAACATATTTACATCTGTTTACCATTGTCCGCCATTTTGAACAGTATTTGATTAAGAAAAAATAGTCATATATTTCTCTTTAGACACAAAACTCGAGAGCGTACTATTTGGCATTTGAAAATCCTTTGCTATTTCAGTTTAAGTTTTACTTTGTTTTTCATTTTCTCATAAAATATCATATTTTCTTTCTAAACTCAGTGCTTTTCGTTTTCTTTCCATGATTAAGAATAAACAAGATTTTCCATTTTTCCTTCCTTTTATTTATTTATATTGAATATCTTATTTTTATTTTAAGAGGGACTTTTACTTATGAAAAACATAGATTTCTTTTTATTTCGATCAAACGTATTTTGATGGATATTTTAATGGATAAGTGATTATGATTATGTTGAAAACCGATTATAAATGATAATAATTGTTTTACTCGAGCAAACCTATTAAAGAAAAGAAATAATACAATAAAAGGTGACAAGAACTGATGCTTAAACTTTCCTAAATAGAACATTATTACGTACTGCTATACACATTCATTCTAAGTAAGGTTAATATTTTCCTATTGGGGTCAATGAGAAGAACAGCCTGGATTGTTTTCTAAGACTGCTTATGTGTTATTAATGACACAACTGTCTACTTTACAAATGTATCTTTAAGATTAAAATAGGCAATCTGGATAGTGTCAGCGTGACTTAAAACCAAAAAAATAATTAATATCACTTCTTAACAGAAGAAAAATATTTTTTTCTTTAAGTACAGGAAAAAATGAGTAATATATGATGTAAACTTTTTGACGCACCCGGAAATGGATTGTCACGCTAAATCATTTCTATTGATTAAATTTTTGCAAATTTGAGTAGATCTAGATCTATACTGTAATTGTAAAACAAACCGTTTAATTTGCATATTATTTATCGGTATATTACGATATATTAGAAATAGATTTGATCTACATGTTACTTTTCTGTCTTATATTGTTGCCTTTGGGTAAGTCTAAATATGTATTCTACTTTTAGCAACAGGATTCCTTTGATAAAGAATGTTTATCATCTTATTGTGTTTAAAGATCAATTGAAGATTAAATTACACATTTTGAATATGAATTTGTTATTTACAAACGTGATGTAAAACTATTATACATTCATTTGTCTTTTGTCTTACTATAAGCTTGGACATAGAGTGTGTTAAATCCATATCATATATTATGATAGTCCTATATCAAAATTACTTAAACATTGTCTTTCACATGGGACGTAATTTCGTACCATAGTCACAAAGCCCAAGCTTGTGATGAAAATTCTCAGCCTAGTACGTATAAAACATTTAACTATTTTCTAAATCTAAAGATATCACATTGTTTTATATGCCACTGGGGTGACTTGTGAAGTTTTATAAGTTTTCCACTTCAATATATATACGATGAAAACAATTACTCTGTTTATTTGAAGAACTGTTCGCATGCACGAATCAATTGATGAAACTGATTCCAGACATCAAAAGCTACTGCAGCTAGATTTTATATATAAAAACTGTTTTAGAATTAAATATTATGAATCATGATATATGAAGGTGTTAAATTATGGGAATATTCAAATAACCCATTCCATTTGTTTTTGTTAAAGTTTGAAATTATTATAAAAAGAATTCCACAATTGTAGACCAATCCACTGACTTAACCGTATACTTTTTATAAATACATGTATTACCACTATCGTTTCCCTCATATAGATATTTTAGAAGTAGCCTGATTATTGTATGTAAAATAAAACAAAAAAAGGGCACGAGGTTGAAAAAATAAATTTATGTTCAAACTCACATCTTTGGTATTTGATTGGTCAAAAACCAGCACAGAATGTAAACTGACTAACAAAAATCCCGAGGTTCGAGAGAAATCTTATTATAAGGTTTAATAGATTCTAGGTCATGTAGAATAGAATAATCTATTAACAATTTTGTATGGTACAGGTATTAAAGTCTGCACTGACCAAGATGAAACTTATACAAGAGTCATCTATATTGATACTATCAGCGTTCCAGATTTCAAGCGAACATCATGTGAATGTGTTATTACACCTTACATGCATACTGACCCTGTGCTACTAAATCTTATCCTTACATCTAGTCGGAGCATAAACTGGCAAATGATATAGAAGAGAGAATAGAAATAACATGCGCGACGAAAATTTTATATTCTTAACTTAAAAATCACGAAAGTGAAGGAGCCTGCTTAGCTGTTTATTCAGGTACATTCATATATTCTTCAATGATTATGACGACTTTTGATTCGCTTGATAATACCTTTTGTTTTCCGTTAATCGTGATCGTTTCGAGTTATAACGTATTGAGGTCCGCATTGTATTGTTGTTATTTGTTTTTACTCCTTTCCTTGTGTTATAACACATTTTGCTTCGCAAAATTACGCCTCTATTACGCCTCTTTTCGCGTTACTGTACATTTTGATATGCTTAATCACGCCTTTTATTTCGAGTTATTGTGTAGTTAGGCCATTTCAATATTCCACTTTACTAGTATTTGTATGTACATGTACATTCTACAATTTGATTCTGTATGGCTTTTTAGATGTGTAATATAATTTGTGTTCACTGATGACTTTTCCTATCTAACATATTAAATGCTTGTTTTGGGAGCCAATCATGATTTAAATCAGATTATTTCTGCAAGATTACGTATGTTAGATTTTTCATATTACGACAAATTTGGGCATGTAACTTAAAAAAGTGTGTTATATTGACTGGGATATAGCCGCAATTAAATTCGAAATCGTGATTTAAATGACGGTTTTGTGGTTAACAAAGTAGACATGAGCATCAATAAAATACCAATCAGAGAAGACTTGAAGTCGCTTAAAGTTAATTAGGTTAATGCTTCCCTATTTGAATTAATGATATGAGCTGTCTGGATTGTTTGAATGTTTATAAGCGTTATTAATAGCAGAGCTATCTACTGGTCAAATGTATATTTCAAAAGGAAACAGATCATCTTTAAAGTGTCAGCTTGACTTTAATTAAAATATATTAAGAAATGTTATTGACAAACAAATAGAAAGACCTTTTTTAAAGTACAGGAATAAATGAGTAATTTATGATGAAAATGCTTTTATAGAGTGAGTTCGGAAAGGGATCAAGAGTACTATATACTTATTAATGAGTCAAATTTTACAAAGTCGACTAGATCAAGATCTATACTGTACTCGTGAAACAAATCGAGTTGTTGGCATATTATTTTAATAATCATAACTATATTACTATTATAGAAATGGAATTGATCTACATATTACTTTCATGTCTTATATGGGTGCATTTGGGTAAGTCTAAATATATATTCCACTTGTAGCAATGTGGTTTCTCTTATAACGAACTCTTATTACCTATTGTATTTAAATGTCATCACTCACCATTTTAAATATGAATTTCATTTTACCAACGTAATGAAAACATTTTGATGTGTTCTTTCTTTTTACTATAATTTTGGACATAGAATGTATAGAGTGTGTTCAATTCGTGTCATATATTATATATTGTAAGAATTTGCTTTTTTAACCGGGGTTTTCATAAGATTTGAGTTACTGTGACGTTATTTCTAAATTATTATTTTCAGAATCTCAAACCCAAGCTATATGCGCTCCAGATAAACTACCTAGTACGTATAAAACATTTAACAATTTTT
>NW_026855055.1:0-11476 GCF_026571515.1 Ruditapes philippinarum
AAAAAAAAAAGCAAAGTTCAATAATTTAAAAAAATAAAGTTCGCGGATACTGAAAAAAGACGTGGAATAGTCTAAGTATGTGCTACCGACTCATTTCCGTCGGTTTTCATGTTTGTATTATCCGTAGTTTTCTTTAGGCTGTTAGGCTGCCAGGCTGCTAGGCTGCCAGGCTGCTAGGCTGCTAACTTCAAATTTCGAAGCGTCAGAATGAAAAAAATATGTTACGATAAAGTTCAACATCTTAAAAAATAAAGATCACGATATTGAAAAAGGCGTGGAATGATCTAAAGAAGTGCTACTAATGTATTTCAGACGGTTTTCATGTATGTACTATTCTTAGTTTTCTTTAGGCTGCTAGGCTGCCAGGCTGCTAGGCTGCTAGGCTGCAAACTTCAGGCTGCCAGGCTGCTAGGCTGCTAGGCTGCCAACTTCAGGCTGCTAGGCTGCTAGGCTGCCAACTTCACGAACATATTTATAGATATAAATGTAAACAGTACATTATTTATATACTTATTATAATGGTTGTAAAAACCGTAAGTACAAAATATCAACCTCAGTGTCTATTCTAGGAGGGGCGATGGGGGGATTCACCCCTATTTTTGAGAATTCACCCCTATTTTTTGAGAGGAAGGGGGAAAATTTTACATAGACAAAGAAGGAAAAAGATCAACAAATGTAATAAATTCTCACTTTTCGATAAAAATGCCCCCTGTTTTTCCAATCCTAGAATAGACACTGCAACCTGTTGACATTAGTTCAGATTTGTCTATAATTGTATATCCATGGGCAATTTTAAATTCATTATTGATTGTTAGACCTATTTTTAATAATAATTTTACCGAAAGAGGCGTTATTTTCCTTTGGATGTCAAATATATATACATTGTTATACATTATGTTTTGGTTTACATCTAAAATCACTTTGTAGAACTTGTAACTTTCAATTCGTTAAGAGTCTGATTAATTGGCACAATACGTCAAAGATTTCATTTGGCATGCTTTTGTTAAAACTGTCAGTAACTTTTGAATCGTTAAATTAAAAAAAAAAACAAACAAAAAACGATGACAATTTCATTTTATTTTGTTTAAGAAATAATATATCCCAAACTGTGATTTTATTGCTCAATAACTTACTGTTTGGAGTTCGGATGTGGGGAAGTGTATCACGAGGGCGTAGCCCGAGTGATATAATGATGCGCATCCGAATGACAAAAAGTGATGTTATCAAGCAATAAAATCACCGATTTGGATATATTATTTCGATTCTAACACGACATCAACAAAATAAATGAATTTATATTTTTTTCTCTCTTGACGATGTCAAATAAACTAATAAAAACAATGAGACAACTCATACTTATCTAGAGCACTGTTAAATTATTGTAAGACAATTCAAAATTTTACCGTCAGGAGTTTTAGCCCCGTCCTCGTCATCTTCATCATGCCTCTTACTGCTCCTGATGTCCTCAAACTCCTGAAAGTAGTCCCGTAAATCTCCGGGAGATTGTGCACGAGCCATCTTCTTACATCGCTACATTACAATCTGTAAATAAGCATTATATATTTTATTTATGCTGCAAGATATATAACAAGAGGGCCATGATGGCCCTGAGGTCGCTCACCTGTATATAGGCCCCCCATCCCCCCCCACCAATGTTGCAGGGCCAATTTAACCAAAGGGCTTTTATTTGCACAAACTTGGTAGACACCCATAAGAAGATGTTTCATGCTAAACATCTAAGCTCTAGCTCATTGGGCTTTTTAAAAGAAGATTTTTTTTAAGTTTTTACTATACACATATAGTTAAAACCATGACACCCCTGGGGCCAGGCCAGTTTTGACCCCAGGGCTTTTATTTGAACAAACTTTGTAGACACTTACTAGAAGATGTTTCATGCTTAATATCTAAACTCTAGCTATTTGAGTTTTTTCAAAGAAGATTTTAAGTTTTTGCTATACACATATAAAGAAAATCAATGACCCCCGGGGCGGAGCCAATTTTGACCCCAGGTCTTTTATTTAAACAAACTTTGTAGACACTCACTAAAAGATGTTTCATGCTTAATATCTTAACTCTAGCTATTTGGGTTTTTTCAAAGAAGATTTTTTAAGTTTTTGCTATACACATATAAGGAAAATCAATGACCCCCGGGGCATGGCCATTTTGACCCCAGGGCTTTTATTTGAACAAACTTGGTAGACACCTATTAGAACATGTTTGATGCTAAATATCTTAGCCATAGCTCGTTGAGTTCTTTAAAAGAAGATTTTTTAAGTTTTTACTATATGCATATAGGGAAAATCAATGACCCCCCGGGGCGGGGCCAATTTTGACCCCAGGGCTTTTATTTGAACAAACTTGGTAGACACTTATTAGAACATGTTTCATGCTAAATATCTTAGCTCTAACTCTTTTGGTTCTTTTAAAGAAGATTTTTTAAGTTTTTACTATATGCATATAGGGAAAATCAATGACCCCCTGGGGCTGTGCCAATTTTGACCCCAGGGCTTTTATTTGAACAAACTTGGTAGACACCTATTAGAACATGTTTGATGCTCAATATCTTAGCCATAGCTCTTTGAGTTCTTTAAAAGAAGATTTTTTAAGTTTTTACTATATGCATATAGGGAAAATCAATGACCCCCCCGGGGCGGGGCCAATTTTGACCCCAGGGCTTTTATTTGAACAAACTTGGTAGACACCCATTAGAACATGTTTCATGCTAAATATCTTAGCTCCAGCTCTTTGGGTTCTTTAAAAGAAGATTTTTTAAGTTTTTACTATATGCATATTGGGAAAATCAATGACCCCCCCGGGCGGGGCCAATTTTGACCCCAGGGCTTTTATTTGAACAAACTTGGTAGACACTCACTAGAAGATGTTTCATGCCAAATATCTAAGCTCTAGCTCTTATGGTTTTTTAAAAGAAGATATTTAAAGTTTTTTCTTTCGGTTGCCATGGCAACCAGAGTTCTGCATGGAATTAAATTCTTTGAACAATTTTTAAAGGTGACCACCAAAGGAACATTCCTGTGAAGTTTGGATGAAATTGGCTTAGTGGTTTATGAGGAGATGTCATTTAAAGAAAAAGTTTACGGACGACGGACGGACGACGGACGGACGGACGGACGGACGCCGGACGAAAAGCGATCACAAAAGCTCACCCTGTCACTTTGTGACAGGTGAGCTAAAAATAGTTGCATTAAAAATAGATGCATTGGACTGACATCTTCTTCGTTTATTTCTCTTTTTTTCAGCCAGGTTTTAGGTCACACAGACCATTCGATGGTTATATTTCTTACTTACTACATTAGCCACTGTCACCTTTGCTATAAAATGGCGGTTGAAAACCCTCAAGTTTGCTGGGTTGTCTGAGAATTTAAGGATAAATTTAAATTTAAATTAAATGTTTAAGTATACAATCTGGAAATGCAAACAGCTAATACAGTGACTCAATGTGAATGATATGTTTGATTTAATTTTAATCATATCTAATCTTCTTATGATGATAAAACAAATCTTTATTTTTATAAAAATAAAGTATTGTAACATAACTATATGAAAATAACATTTTGATAAAGTTAATCAACTGTATAAACTGTGGAACTTAATACCCAAGATATGGATCTGTTGATCTATCATTCTAATGCATGAAAGTCCTGTATTTTACAGCCGAATAAAGGCTGTTTCCCCTAGCCCAAAATAGGTTTATTTTCCCCTAATAATGCTATTATTTTCCCCTAAAATGCCCTGTGCACATTCTTCACTCTAACAGCAGCTGACTTATATCAGCTAGAAGACAGAAAGCTGTCCCTATACATAGCCTCTGCTATGTACCATGCATGTTAAATTGAACTGAAATTGAAAATTTTATAGAATGTGTGGGTAAATTCCATACTCATTTTTGGAATTTGATGTTCCCCTTTTTTTATTTATCATGCTATATTTTCCCCTTCAGAAAGCCAAAGGTTGGTTTGAAAATTGTAAAAAAAAATCACTGGAAAAATGAACAGCAGAATACACATACATAATAAAGAAGAAGAAAACATGGCATAAACCAATAGATTCTATGACCAATTGCACTGTTGTTACATGTTTTTTAAATCTTTGCCCTGCATGCGGCAACTGAATCTACTCATGTAACCAGTGCAGACCAAGACCAACTGGCAAATCCTTGCCTGCACTGATCTAGCTATTTGGTCAGTACATATTTTGAAATTTTCCCGAAAAATGTTGAATCTTTTATGTTCAAAGTGAAAGTCTCATGGACAAGTCAATATTCAGTAGAGTAGTGGTTAATTTACAGTGCAACACAAGAGGTAAAGCTGAAGCAAAGTTTGCCACCTGAACCACTAAGCTGCTGCAGTACTGAACAGGAGAGATTTTAAAACTCAATGTAAAACATATATTTTTTTTATTCGAAAAATATTACATTAACTTTCATTTTGGAGACAAATTGCACCACATTTTTTTTCTCCAAATTTTAAGTTGGTTATTGTTGTTACAGTCCCACAGAGGTATGTTTGAAAAAGCCATAATTTGTGACATTGATACACTACATATAACAAATACTATACACTGTTAAGTGTTATATTCAGTTTCACTCAATCTTTTCTTTACTAATTGTCAAAACCTACTTCATGTGTTATAAACATTCATAATAATCTATTTTCATGACACTTAATTATAGTAAAGATGTCATATAGTCTGTTTTGAATACAAGCAAATAGATGTTTTTTTTTCTAACTTTTAAATTATGAAACAGATGCAAAATACTTTTAATAGGCTGATATGCTGTTTCCAAATTTCCAAGACTGATTAAAAGTAATTTTCTTATATTTTATAAGCACTGGCTGTTGAAAAATAAATGTCATTTGGAGTATTACTGTAGTTTAAAATTTGTACCAAAATTTATTTCATTTGCCAGCGCACATGTTGCCATTATAATCTGACAGGACTTAATGTATGATTTGAACCTTTCAACCATTATAATTACATTTTAACTACAAAATTGCATTCAATATCTAATTAGAAATATATTTCATTTAAATTTAGATCAGTCATAATGATACTGACAAAGACTGCTTAACATAAATAATGCATTATAAATAAATCTTCAAGGAGTGTACAATTTGTAAATATTAAAGCACATGTCTGTTGTTGTTGTTGCATTAATAACTCACCTGTTACCTTTGAGCAAAATTTAATATTGTTGCTTATTGTCAAATTATCCACCTTTATTTATGCTTAAAGAATCACTGTCATCATTTGAATAATTGAAAATATGACAACATTTTTAACTTCCTGTTTAATGCTAAATAGAAGCCAAAGAGCAATATGCCTGTATTTGGCCTATGTTAAGACTTGCAAGAGTCTCATAGGATATTTATATTGATCGAATAAACACTAAACTTCCAATTAGCAACTAATTACATGTAGATAGATAATGATCAATATATGTATGGAGACTATATGATAGCTATTTGGATATATATTGCGTTTCAGCTAATATATTAACTAAGCATTGTGTAGTTTTGTAAAGCCAAACAATACCCATGATTGAATTCAATATTATTAAACAATTTACATGAAAGAGAAGTTTTTAAATAAATCCATATAGATATCTTCTTAAATGTATCTTAACTAAGATTAAACCTTTATCACTGTTTATGTTTATAGAAAAAACTCTTTATACATTGTATACCCTTTCAATCAGTGCACATTTGAAAAGAAGATTAAATTTATTCTATGGGAAATAAGGGGGGGGGGGGGGAAGAAGAAAAAAACTGAACATTGTCAATGTTTGTTGAACTTCAATAAAACCATATTAAACAGTTGAACAGCTACTTTAATCTGGTGGAAATATTTAATATTTATATGATATTGCCATTTTTTAATGCAATAATAAATTAACAAACCTTTTCAAAATGTTTAAATCCATTACAGTACTCCTCACTGCATTTATCTGTTCATAAACGTTTTATCTAAATATAAAAGCTAAATATTCACTGATATTTACCCCACCCGAAAATAACTCGGTTGACACAGGCAGTAACTTAATCTCGGTTAGATTACACGGTTTTACAATCTTCAAATAATTAGTTGGACATAAACAAACAAAAGAATTTACCGCATGTGACAAACACGGTATTGTTTACATTTGACAGCACGCGGGAAATTAACCGTTGAAAGCCCTTGCTTCAGCAGCAGATTTTCATTTTCGTAAACATTGTGTTGGCCACACTTTTAAATCAAATCTACATTTCAGCAGTTTTACGCCCAAACAGGGAAATTTTAAATCATGTAAATTAAGTAAAGTAGTTGACAAGATAAGTAACGCTTCACAACTCGCATTACATGTAGTTTTTACACTGTTTACCTACAAAATACACCTTTACCTGTCATTCGTGACTCTCAGGTAAGTAATTCCTATGCGCATGCGTGACAGAACTGTTCTGTTCCGGTTATAGCCAGAGGCGTAGTCTTCGGATAAAACAGAATTGTCTATTATTGAAACTGAAAGAATGCTACCTACACCAAGCATTCTTTAATAAGAGTTCAAGAACTCGAAATGTGTGCATAAAATTGTGTGAACACTAATTTACTGATAAGAACAGAATTATATCTAATTATCCTACAGGAAAAATGCCGCATTGTACAAATTTAGATACTAGTGGCATTAATTAATTTGACCTAAAATGTGTTAAAGCTTAATTGTTATTTATGCAATAAAATATCCATATATTAAAAAAACCTTCTTTTCTGTTATATTGTTTTAGTCTATAACAATATAACAATTTTTTTTTTTTTTTTTTTTTTTAATATATGGTTATTTTATTGCATAAATAACAAGGTTTAACACATTTTAGCACTAGCACCATTGGCATTTAAAGTCAAAAAATATATTGACGTGCCAAAGCTTGATTCTGAGATATTTTCGTTCTGGGGCAGAATCTCGAGGCGAGATATTGCCCAGACACGAAAATAGCACAATATCTCGTCGCGCAGTACAATTAGTTGGACTACATTGGCATTATATATTATCATTGGCGTCCGCGCCGAAGCGCGGCGCCTTTTATGTAATGAAATCAGATTTTGTGAAAGGGCGACAGCAACTTCTCGAGCCTTTTATAGTTGTTCATAATAAAAGCCGATCATTCCGATCGGTATGAGGGTGCTTGATTATTAATTAGTCGCGATTTGTACAATGAATAGCGAACTGGAGAATTTCGCAATGCAAACATTTTCAAATTAGAATCTAAATAACCTTTTCCGTCAATAAATCGCGCTCTTCAGGGTATTTCTATTTATCATTTTGTAGTACACAGTGGATTATTATGGTATGTTATTCCGAAAGCTGTAAATAGAATGATGAGTTGATGACCTAAATATTCCGAAAATCTATTTATAGATGGATGTACTCCTGTCGGTAAATCCCGGTCTCTCCTGGTCTATTTTGACGACCGGCGAATAGTACCACACGTTTATTGTCCGGTCTCTCCCGGTTTTGGAGTAGATGTTTGATATCGTTACAGAACAGAACAAATATTTTTACAGATAAACACGGATTTATTAATATAAATCCGTGAGATAAATAAGCTTTTTTTCAAAATGAATGTTTGTCACTTAGTTTGGTTACAATAATTAAGAAACACAGATCAACTCTCAAAATTATTGATTATTATTATAGATAAACATACAATTCGAAAAAAAAAAAACCAACAACACACATCGCATGTTTTATTTTATCTATATGAGATAAAAACAATAAATATGTACAATAATTGAGAAAAAATGTACATTTTTATGGCATTAATATGACACTATCAACTTTGAAACATTTTATTTAATTTGTTATTCGTGTTTAGTAAAGATGCCGAGGAATTGTTCAAAGTTGCAAATCAGATTTTATGAATTATTCAATTGATTGATAATTTAAGAAATGGTAAAGAAAAATACAAATGTACATGTACTCGTATATGGTTTAAGAATAAACAATATTATATATTGAAAGATTAACCATAATTAACTGACTTTCTGCAGTTAAGTTTTGACTTATAATCGTCGGTCATTATGACAATTGAATTCTTAAAATAATAGTAAACGTAAAAATTCAGTATTAAAATAGTGCATAAAACACAAAAAAGAAAAGCAAACAATATTCATAAAATCTGTATTTTTTTTATTAAAAAAGATATTACAATTAGTGTATAATAAACATTTATGCTCAACATGATCAACATGGTAATATAACAAGTGTCTTATTGTTACTAAGTGTGAACAGATACCTTAAGAGGGGGTCTTCGCTAATAGCGATAACATAAAAAGGGACAATTACACAAGTGTGGTGTTGATCATGCGTTACTCAAATGGATTATAAATGATTGTATACATGTATATCCGTTGCTATTAATAATCACGATCATAAAGAAATAACAAGTAATATTCTAATTTCTAGCATGCCAATCAAATTTATAAATAATGAACAATATGTCTTTCGTTCCGTCGTTCATAAGTGATATACAATTCTGGTAAAAACCAATGAACCATTGAACAGTTTATCAACATATATCTACTAGTTCATCTGCACCTGATGCATTTCTTGCTTGGACGCCCTTTGATGCTTTGCATCAATGCTTTTCTTGTATTACAATGTATTACGAGCATGTTCCCCGTTTACATTTTAATTCATATCCATGAAGCATGGAGCAAGCTGGGAAGACGTCTTCTGGTGTCCACATCAGCTTCTGCACGCAGACTAATCTATTCAAGATTGCACAGCTTGTCATTTTATTGATAGAGCTACACCTAGATCTATATGAATATATGTGGAGGAAACAGTCTGACTCTGTAGTGCATAGGTTATTACTTAATGGCGCCAAAATTAATTACCGGGAAATAACCTATGTCCAACCAAACTCCTGTGCAGTGGTCATCCTTACTTCGCAACACGATGATGTCCAACTTCTGGACGACGCGCGCAGGGCCATTCTTGACCATTTACATTCCGGAGATCAACATACTAATTATAAATGGAAAAACTGTGTTATAATTAAATGTTACAGAACATATTCATATTGAGGGGAACTCGATCCCAGCCTGTTCGTTTAAATGATTAAAGATATACTATGCTCAAATTAGATGTAAAAATATTGACGAATATATATATATATTAAATATTTTAACGAACGTACTAGTCAACTTTGCTTGACCTGTAATAGGGAATGCAGCTTCCCATGCATAGTTCATTAAATCTTTTATTTAATTAAATTAGACATATAATTCAGTACGAATATTATATAGATTTCAGTAAATTTCCGAGATTGAAATATTAGAGTTCTAGGGAATACGAGTTATGGGGGGAGGGTACATGACTCGGGGTTAGGATCGAAGTTCAGATTTCTAATAGGTATAAGATATGGATGGTTAAACTTGCAGCTTGCGAATGAATGTTAAGAAATGCTTGGAGCTTGCCTGCGGCTTTCTAAGAAAAAACCAATCAAGTTTATTAAGGCCTGTGTGACACTACTTTGGAAATAATAAGTATCACAAACATGTGAAGTCGTAGCTTTTTGTATCTTTCAACTTTCGTTGATTAGATTCGCTGCAAAAGGCGTCATTAATTGAGCCGCGTCACGACAAAACCAACATAGTGGGTTTGCGACCAGCATGGCCGGCCCGGATCCAGACCAGCCTGCACATCCGCACAGTCTGATCAGGATCAATGCTATTCGCTATCAGTTTCTCTACTTGTAATAGAGTTGGTAAGCAAACAGCATGGATCCTGATCAGACTGCGCGGATGCGCAGGCTGATCTGGATCCATGCTGGTCGTAAACGCGCAATGTTGGTTTTGTCGTGACTCGGCTCAATTATTGTTGAACAGTAGTAACTGCAGTTACGGTCTTTCAAAAGATACATCTAGGCTAATATTTTGACTTGCCTGTTTTGGGTATTGATATATCTCAAGGTGCTTTACATTTTACCTTCGAACTCGCGACCTCCCGCTTGAAAGCGAAAGTAACAACGCCCCCAAAAAATCGGTGGTGTTGGAATTTTACCCTATGGATCATTGTGTGTGTGTTGGGGTTTTTGACACGACGGGACTGGAAATATTTTTTCGATATTTGTGTAGTCTGGACCGCACAAAAATAAAGTTTCAATTTAATTTTGAGTATATTTCTTTGTTATCTTTTGCAAAGTTTTCCATTTTAAAATGCTCCATTTGACATTTATAATATTTTCAAACTTTAATGTTTTTTATGCTTTCGAAAGTTGAGTTCCTTTATCCTCGCCCTAGTTCCAAATTTTTAGTACTTTGATACGGAAATTCCTTAAACTCTTTGAACCTGCTTTTATCCATCCGGCGGGGTAACGGTGAAAGGTCAGCAGCATCTTATCTTGTCTCATACTAGTATTTTATTAGTAATAGACAGAAAGGGGAAAAATATACATGATGTACATTATTTGTTTTACACAAATTAATATCTCTAACATACCATTGCTGATCCATTTTCCTACACATTTAGATGCATGTATAATTTCGTGAAATTCTCAAGGTGGTGTTGGAATCAAACCTTCGGATCACGGCGGTACGCACTTTCAAATACACCAGAACACAGTTCATCTGGGCAGGCTGTCAAGAAGTTTACCAAGTATAAGGGCATTCACTTTCGCAAGGAATTGATAACTTCTGTACATGCTAGTGCAGAGGTTAATGAATGATCGTGGAAACTATTTCATGATCAATCACAAAGAAAGTGACCTGCCCCGTCCGGGAATCGAACCCGGGTCGCCCGATTCACAGTCCAACGCTCTTCCAATTGAGCTAACCGGACGGTCGTTCTTACAGTGAAGTAGATGTGTTATCAGCAGCAAGTCAATGCAAATTATTCCAGTTTCAGTTTTAATTAAACCAAGGCATGTAATTAATATGCAACTGGTGATATGTTTAGAAACAAACGGACACAAATTAACATATATCACATAAAAGAATACAATTATGACTACCTCAATAAACGAAAATAGATCATCTTGTTCAGTTTCAACTACTGAATTTTAGTGGAATGTTTTATCACAACTATTCATTAATCTGTCAAGTTTTGAAATATTGGAATGATTATAAAAACTGGAAGTCTAATGTCATTTAAGTGCGAGCATTCAAAAGGTAAGTGACATTCATCACCAATAGCGTGCTGCGGACATAAGGAACAGAATCTATTATTATGATCAATGGTCAAATATCTGCCCTTTTCATCAATGGGTAAGGGCCTAGTACTAAATTTACATAAATATTTGCCTATGCCAGATGTAACTACATATAGATATTTTTCTAAAGAAAGAGTATTTATATATATTTTAAACATATATATATATATGTACGATACAATAAGTACTTAGAAGATGTATCAGTAGTACTATGCCAATCTTGTAAAATTTGATCATGTAGTCTAAGCTTCACAATACTTTTAATGTTA
>NW_026855056.1:0-15292 GCF_026571515.1 Ruditapes philippinarum
AAATTTTACCCTTTAATAAAATTTTTAAAAGTGAGGGGGTTTTTTGAAGGGTTTTTTTTTACCAAAGAAAACTACAAAAAAAACCCCTAAATTGGTTTTTACGGGACTTATCCGCCTTTCATTTTCATATGAGGGTTTGCACCTGCCCTCTCATTTTTGGACAGGAAGGCTTTTGTCCGTGAGGGATTTTGTCCGTGAGAGCTTTTGTCCTATCCGGGTGGGCTTTTGTCCTACACGTGATTCTTATAGGTGCTTTTTTAAACATACTGACATTTGAATGTTTTAACAATCTCGGGTATAAAATTCTTAATATATTTTTTAATTTTCGGAATTTGGAAGTGAACTTTAATTGATATATCCAAATGCTATCAGAAAATCGTTCAGAGTTCAGAATTAATTAGTTTCGTAATTCAGAGGTATTACTCACATAGAAAAAAGGAAAACAAACATTGGGACCCTGAAAAATTTTGGATTTCAAAAGTTTTCGGACTTTGGAAGTTACACTGTAGTTATCAGGTTATATGTACTTTGGAAAAGGGGGTCTTTCGGGAGCAACACTAGTTATATGAGATAGTTAAACCCTGCAGACACGGTTTTGTTGAGTCTGCTTATGAGAGATAATGAAAAGTTGAACACGCGCGCTTGCAATGTAGAATAAGTCAAAAACTTATGTGTATCTAATTTGTTTTAAATTGGTTTATATTGGGTATGGTATGCTATTTTTTCATGGAAACATATTTATGTCATATATTATAAATTGAATATTCCATGTGACACAGATGGCGCTGTATATGGTTACTGTGACGCGCACATCCCGTGCGATACAACAAAAACTCCTTATTTGGCATGTGATCCCGTCACCAGC
This sequence comes from Ruditapes philippinarum, assembly GCF_026571515.1. Lineage (NCBI taxonomy): Eukaryota > Metazoa > Mollusca > Bivalvia > Venerida > Veneridae > Ruditapes > Ruditapes philippinarum. The sequence continues at coordinate 866 of NW_026855056.1, forward strand.
ACGTGCATCAATTGTCGTCAGACACGGCAACATCGAATCATCAATGGATTTTGTATGAAAGGTAATTTTAGCGGTGTGAACAACCCTTTGAATCTTATTTCTTAGTGAATTACATTCCATATTCGCTAGAAACAAACAAATATCCTCTATTTATCACAATTTTCATTATTTTTAATACTTCCTTTTGCATTGAAACAATATTCCATTGTTTTCTATTTTGCTTTACAAATGTATGAATATCCGTATAGTGAATTGAAATTTAAAAAAGTCCTGAAATTAGTCCCTTGCAAAATAGTTTGTTTATAAAAAACTCTTTTTATTACACAATACGTTTCTGTGAAGAAAAACGTTTATATTTTAAGCCTTTCTCTGCTCCAACTAACAGCGATCTGGCAAAGCCCTTTGCTGTTGGGAACTCATTTTATTTAAGTGTGGAATCCTTTCAGCTCCTAATTTACCAAATTCAAAGTAAAGTAAAACTGTTCTACAAATTCAGCAGGAATATTATTAAACTCGTACATTTATGTTAATAAGGTGTTGTTCTGTTCTGTTCTGTTCTATGTAACTTAAAAATCTTTTTATTTAGATGGAGCAATTGGTGGATTTTGTAGTCAAGAAATATCCTGCACGAAATCTGGGAGTAGTTGTGACGCAGAATTTAACACGTGCATATCGTGCACTATGGCTGGCTACCGTAGTGTGAATGGATACTGCCTACAAGGTCTTGTTTGAATAGTTTCAATATTTTGTAATAGAATTATTAAGTATATATTTTTATTGAATGTACAGCAAATAAACTGTATACTAGTAAATCCTTTAGAACTTAGGTGAATACTTTTCTTAAACAAGGGATAGAGCTATATAATTTTCTTAAGATTTTTATTCGCATTCTTGAGTAAAATATTTTAATCACTTTGTTGCAATTGATGAAATTCTTATTGAATATGTCTTATTTGAATCAAAGAATGAATAAAGTATGGGAAGCTGCTCTCCCGATTTCAGTTCAAATAAAATTGCTCTTTTCTTTAAAAAAACTGTCATTATTTTTAATGACACTATATATTCATATTGTGACCACCTATAGTGTGTAGAATTTTAAACATAACATATCTTCTTTGTGTTAAGTCAAAACATATTTATATTTACAATGAGGTTGTGAAGCAATTATCAATATTTTCTAACATCAAATTGAAGATCAGAGTTGCGCCACTGTTTTAGTGACAATTTTAGAAATTTAACTTATTTCTTATTAAAATGATGGAATATTTATTATGCAGACGGTGTATTTGGCGGATATTGTGATACCGTAGTCAACTGTACCGACGGAACAGGTTGTGGGCCCGAATCTCATGTCTGTGTAAATTGTTCGTCTAACGGTTATCGGGTTTTACCTGATGGGTTTTGTAGGCAAGGTGAGCCCAATCTTTTAACCTTTAACCTAACTGGGATATTTGGAATGGACTTGCCCACTTTGAATTTGGAACAGACCATTCAAAATTTAAAGGATTTCAATAGCAAAATATATATAATTATGCTATCAACTGTATAGTGAATACATTAGATTGCTGGCCGATTTGACTTTATCGTGGTCACAAAGGCTATTCATTTTCAGTTCCTACAATATAGTGTATAGTATTCTTTAAAAGATGCACTGTTCTATGTTGTATTGACTTTATATATATACAATTTGCATGTAATTGTCCATTCCAAGTCATAACACAATGGTTTCCCTAGACAATTATTTAAGTGTCAGTTATTGCTAAAAGACCAGTCCGGAACAAAATACTTGTTTGAAATACGAAAACCTTTCTTCTTTTAAAAGTAAATATGCTTGTTTCGTCATCGGTATCCCGCCATGCATTACATCAATGATCTTTGACTGAGGCGGAGTCCAAGATATTATAATTGAGCCGTGTCATGACAAAACCAACATAGTGTGTTTGCGACCAGCATGGATCCAGACCAGCCTGCGCATCCGCGCAGTCTGATTAGGATCCATGCTGTTCGCTATCAGTTTCTCTACTTGTAATAGGGTTGGTAAACGAACAGCATGGATCCTGATCAGACTGCGCGGATGCGCAGGCTGGTCTGGATCCATGCTGGTCGCAAAACCATTATGTTGGTTTTGTCGTGACACGGCTCATATATAGGAGATGCATAATAGATTTTTGTTTTTCACATTTATTAAGGTATTATCAATGTATTATATATATTCTGTCCTGTCTTTGTGTGTTATATATCATAACTTGTATAATTACTTTTTTTATTTTTAACCACAATTTTGCAAGATGGATTGATTGGCGGGTATTGTGACGCAAATATTTCATGTTTGACATTTTCTGGCGCATGTGATCCGGCAACCAGTCTATGTAGCACGTGCTATGCTGGACATAGTATCATTAACGGATATTGTTACAAAGGTAAGTTAAATCTTCTTTAGCAATTTTGTTAGAACTATTTACATATACCAGTATTATGAAATATTTAAAGCTACATGCCTCCAGATGGGTCAAAATTGTTCAATAAAATCAAACTTAGGAAAAATTCACTTAAATTATAGGTAAGTAAAAAGATTCAAGATCAAGTAATATTTTACATGTTCTGTGCGATTAATGACTGAATTTTTAGTGTTTACAATTATATTTCTACTGCGTTACTAACGCAGTAAGGGGTATTTATGCATATTTTGACCACTTTTTTTAGTAATTTACGGGGGTTGTAAATGCGATTGAAAATGTAAAATAGCTTTCTTTTGGTTACTTCACAATATTAAACATTCAGATACATTTTCAAAATTTTCATGAAAATTAGAATGAGCCTGGAGGCGTGCTGCTTTAATAAACTACATTATTTATTGAATTATATATTATCACAATAGGTATTCACTTTTCATTCACTTAGTGTGTGTTTGAGCCCTGTGTGGGGCAATGTTTTCTGTTCCAGTTTTGTTTATGGCCACCTGTCCATAGTCAACAATTACCCAACACTGCCATAGTGTACTGGGGCGTCCGTGGTCGAGTTGTTAAGGTCGTTGACATCAAACCACTTGCCCCTCACCTCTGTGGGTTCGAATTCCGACAGGGACTTTGGATTCTCTCATATGAGGAAGCTATCCAGCTAGCTTATGGAACGTCGGTGGTTCTACTCAGGTACACGTTCGTGCCTGAAATAATGCATGGAAGGGCACCTGAGGTCTTCCTCCACCAGTAGAGCTGGAACGTCGCGATATGACCTCTACTGTGTCGATGTGACGTAAAAACCCCAAAACAAACAAAACTGTCATATTGTACTGGCAATAAACTTTAGTAAATATCTTGCTTAAAATCCTATAAAACCTACAATAATAAAACACAACATAATAATCAAATTTGATTTGAATCACTTCTCTTTGAATGAACAGTTTAAATGACTTCCCATGGATTGGAATAAATGTGTTTATTGACCAAAAGATATACTTTACTTCTTTCAGATGAATTGATCAAAGCGGACATAGACTGGGACATTGAATCCATCGTAGGGACGTCCGTTGCCGGTTTTATTATAGGCGTTTGTATAAACGGCGTTATATTTGTTCACACTTTACAGAAAGCACTTGTAACTAAGGCAGAATTCGCTCCAAAAGAAACATAAATGATACACACAATGTTTACATTATACAATGTTCCCTTTTCGTCGTTTGTGTTTAATTATTTTACAAAACATGTGTAGAATATAAATAATATTTGAGAAGTTTATCAATTAAGCCTACTGCGCATTCCTACGTGATACACACATTAACTTTTGGTCTACTTTATAACTGAGCTGTAATCTTCTTTGAAATGTCAACAATTTACATAATTTTAACATGCTTGATACGTCTACTTTAACGATCATGTTACGCTGTCATCATGTTACACATACAACACGTTACACAGAACAGACAACATGTTACACAGAACAGAGAACACATTGCACAGACAACATTTTACTCAACACAGACAACATAATTCACATACGGCATTTTACACAGACCAGACAACATGTTACACAGAACAGACAGCACGTTACACAGAACAGACAACATGATAAACAGAACAGAGAACACATTGCACAGACAACATTTTACTCAAAACAGACAACATAATTCACAGACGGCATTTTACACAGCACAGACAACATAATTCACATACGGCATTTTACACAGCACAGACAACATAATTCACCTACGGCATTTTACACAGCACAGACAACATAATTCACATACGGCATATTACACAGCACAGGCAACATCATACACAGATAATATTTTACAAAGAACAGACAGCATGTTTCACAGAACAGACAACATGCAACACGGTACACAGAATAGACAATATGTTACACAGTCATTTTGTTACACAGCCAAATTTTACACACAATATGTTACACAGAAAACTTCTTACATAGACATTATGTTACACAGACAACATGTTACTCAGACACCATGTTTCACAGACATCATGTTACACAGACAACATGTTACACAGTCAAATGCCATCACTCTGTTCTTCTTCTTGAATATATTGCAGTTACAATATAATCGCACAAAGTTGGAACACCAAAAACGAACACATTACTTGACAGCAATGGTATTTCTCTTTCATTCTTTTTACATGAATACATGAAAAAATTTACATAAATATTGTTTTGCCGGTTGTTTTTTTCATATAGTCTTAAGTATGTGGTAAATGTTTTCTCTGAGATATTAAACTTTTATTATTGTCATCTGGATATCTTTTTTCATTCCTCCCCCCTCCCCCCCCCCCCGTACATGCATCGCCCCAACGCTATCACTCCACTTCCTAATTGAAATGTTTAACCGGTTGTTGATTTAATACATATGTCGATAATTTAGTTCACTTTCCATGTGTAGTTCTTTACAAAGATTGACCATAATATACCAGTACCAAAGGTTGTTTTAAAAATATCATTCTGATACTAGACAATTACTTTTGTATTAAAAACAGTTGTCACGTCGATGTGTCGTCATAAATTTATGTGCCTTGTAAAGACTTATGATATTTGAGGATAACATTTCAACCTTACTTCCATTTCTTAACCCTTTATATATCGTCCATAAGGAAACCTTTAACAATTTCATTTCTTATTTAAAGTATGACACCCATAATAGACACTATAAGAAACTGAGATATTGACAACATAATTATGTCAGTTTTAGAGTTACATTCTTAGCTGATACTCACACATTGCTTTTAATTAATTCAAGAGATATCAATTTTAATATCGATTTTTTTTTTATTAAATTTTGTGATCGATTTTTCAGGACTCTGCAAGGTTTTTTGAGGACCTTTTCTCAAAAATGAGATAATGTTTATCATTTATTTAATCGTGAAAACATTTATGAATGAATTAATTTTACCATATTTTCATTATGTCTATATGATAATCATTTGTAATATTTGGTTTATGATTGTTTCATGATTGTTTAATGATAGATTTATGCGCTTCTTAAAAATCTGGTTAAATTTAGTATCAAATATTCATATAATATGTGTGCAGAGAAATTAATGTTAACCAAGTGGTGGCAAAAAAAACGATTAAATTTGTAAGTTTCTTTAAATAGCCAACGTTTTTAATGTACATGAATAATATCTTATCTTTAACCATTTACAAACAAAATTGTGGCATAGTTTAATAAACTCTTCACCAGTCTTATTAATCATAAACTTCTTTAAAAACTGTGTTACAATGTTGAATGTTCTATTAGTAATATTCGGGATAGTTTGTAAAGGTTTCGACGCATTTCTTCTTGACGAACCCTGTAACAGAACTATGTAAGTATATTTTTGTCTTGAGAAAATATTTGAGCCGCGTCATGACAAAACCAACATAGTGCGTTTGCGACCAGCATGGATCCAGACCAGCCTGCGCATCCGCGCAGTCTGATCAGGATCCATGCTGTTCGCTATTAGTTTCTCTACTTGTAATGGGTTGGTAAGTGAACAGCATGGATCCTGATCAGACTGCGCGGATGCGCAAGGCTGGTCTGGATCCATGCTGGTCGCAAACACACTATGTTGGTTTTGTCATGACGTGGCTCATTTGTAATTCAACAAATTAAGTTCACCCCAGAAAAAATGAGCCAATCATGAGCATGCTTTAGAGTGCGGGTTACTAATACTTGCACTCCAGTTAACGCACTGTGCATGCTCACAGACAATGATCAGTACATGTGCTGGGATTGACAAATATGCATTTTATTTGGATTTTAAAGGCATTTTGAGCTCCACACCCCAAGTGTCTGCGTGCATGCTTGTGTATACGCATTTTCAACAGAAATTATATTCTACTGAAGCAAACGACATCGTTATTGTTGTTATAGGCGGTGTCTATGTAAACAATCAGTGATTCAAATGAATTTACATTGAATGTTCGTCTTTGTTCCAGGACTACACCTGAAATTGACTTTATAATCGGTAAAGACTGTCAACATGGTTTGATATCATTTCAACCTTCCGCATCGGGGTCACTGGCAGCGCACGTCATTAACAGCAAACCAAACACGTGCAACGTGACTACGTGCCTCAGATCGTGCAATACAGTGTCTAGTTCAATATTCGCTCTAACTCAGGACCCCTTCCATTGTTGTCATGTTTTTCCCCGGCCAACAATAGCCATGAGAGATTTCACGGATATGAAGAACGAAACTTTGTATAAAACAAGTTCTTTTGGTAATTTAAATTATACATTCTTTTTTTTTTGTACAAATGAAATCCTTTTATAAGAATGCACGTTTGTAACGTCGCATTTGATTGGATAATCGTGACGTTTATACATGTATTATTATAGTTAGAAAGATTTTTGACAGGTTATATGGCCCTATATAAACGGCTGTTTGAAAATATAACCCGAGCCATAAGGCGAGGGTTATATTTCAAACAACCGTTTATATACGGTCATATAACCTGACGTTATAAATATTCCTGACAGGTTATATTGCAGTATATAAACGGTTGTTTGTAATATAATCGTTCATATAAGGTCATATAACCTGTCAAAAAATCTTTAGAACTAATATATGATTGTGAAGAAAACTTCAGTTTCTTGATTTGTGTAGTGCAATGCAATAATTAGATTTGTGTGTAATGTAATGATTAGATTTGTGTGTAATGCAATGATTAGATTTGTGTGTAATGTAATGGTTAGATTTGTGTGTAATGTAATGATTAGATTTATGTGTAATGCAATGATTAGATTTGTGTGTAATGTAATGGTTAGATTTGTGTGTAATGTAATGATTAGATTTGTGTGTAATGCAATGATTAGATTTGTGTGTAATGTAATGGTTAGATTTGTGTGTAATGTAATGATTAGATTTGTGTGTAATGCAATGATTAGATTTGTGTGTAATGTAATGGTTAGATTTGTGTGTAATGCAATGATTAGATTTGTGTGTAATGTAATGATTAGATTTGTGTGTAATGCAACGATTAGATTTGTGTGAAATGCAATGATTAGATTTTTACCCGGTTATTTGTGGTATAATAATTGTGATGGTATATGTATTTGTTTTACATGAAATGATTGGATTTGTACCCGGCCTTAACATCAAAAGTTAATTGTGGTATATTAATTGTGTTGTTATATGCATTTGTTTTACAGGAAATGATTGGATTTGTACCCGGCCTCATTCTCAACAGCGAATTGTTCTCGATTTCAATGTTCGTACGTTACAGTGTCCTGTACTTGTAGAATATGATATTCTTACAACATGTTGATTTCTTCCTGAATAAAGGCTTACACAACGTAGAAAGAATCAATTTATTACGATTTTCTATAAATAGAACAGTCCCAACAAATGATACTCAAGCCAATAGTTGATTTTTATAAAGAAATAAAGCCAAGTATACGCATTTTCTTTAACAACAAAAACCTACAACTAATTATCAAAAACCTTAGGTGCACTTTCAACATTTCAGTTGTAAAAAGATTTTATGTTAAATTTTGAGTAACTCTCGAGCAAAGTTTTCGGTATAATTTTACCAAAATGGTCAAATACATTTACTTTTAAGGCAATATATTTATATGTAAAAATGGTCATCATTATATTGCTGCTTTTTTCTTCCCTTTCAAATTCTGTGGACAAATACAACGTGTGTTGCTCATATACGTCAACAACAAAAAAGCAAAACTTCACTTTCCTTCAAAAATTTCAATAAGTATGCATCTCTATTTAACCATTTAAGTTTTATTCGCAAACCCTCCTCTGAAGCTCTTTTAAGTCAAAGAACATCCCTGTGTAATCGTTAAAGTGTTTATGCTTATATTATTTTTATTTATTTATTTATTTATTTATTTATTTATTTATTATGGCATAACTAGCTAGCTTACCGAACGTCGGTGGTTCTACTCATGTGCCCGCTTGTGCCTGAAATAATGCACGCACGGAAGGACTTAGGTCTTCCTACTTCAGTAAAGCTAGAAAGACGCCATATCACGAGGGAGGAAGTGTTACACGAAGGATGGAGTTCTTATGATAACTTGTCAGGGAGTTCTTATGATAACTGTCACGGAGTTCGTCGGAAAACTATTGTATATACTGCAAAAAACACTCGTCAAAAATGGTAATTTTCATCTTATTGTAGTTTTTGACACATAATACAATATGTTAGGCAAGCTTTATCATAGCACCTATTGCAGTATATACAATAGTTTTCCGACAAACTCCGTGACAGTTATCACAAGAACTCCTTGACAAGTTATCATAAGAACTCCATCCCTCGTGTAACACTTTCTTCCCCGTGATATGACCTTTACAGTTTGGTGCGACTAAAACCCAACAGCAAGAACAAGCAATTTTATTTCATGTTCGACTATAGTAACGTAATTAAGGGGTTTCTGATAAAGTCTTGACCCAAATAATAATAAAAGAAAAGATAATAAGATTTGAGATTTCACAATTATTTTATTAATTGTAATACTGGTGTGGTAAATAAAACATGTTTTCATAAAAGAAAACAAATATAGTGATGCGATATAAAATGTACATGTAAATGTATATTGGGGTATATCCAATAAATATTCTATAACTTTATATCAGTAATGACATAACTTAAGATTTATATTTTTGTATCCACGTCCCATTTTGTTTCCACCCCTCCCCCCGCCTTAATATCAGAAAAGCAAACAGCACTTTGGAGATGGTTAAACTGGTATTATGAATAACTCAACACTAATCAAATTACACAATCATTCAAACAAACCAAATACACAAAGTAAAACATCCAGCTACCAAGAAATATTCTATATCGGACCATTACCATGTATATGTGTCTAGAACAAGACGAAATTTAAGTTATTTGAAATAATCAGCTAGCTTCTTTAACATTTTGGCCCCTTCTCTGCTAAACTCGATTTTTAGCATACAATTATGTACCAGACTTGTGAAAGTACCCTAGCCTCTCATCAGGGTACAAATGTAATAAGCTTTTAGGGGGGAAGTCACAGTTGTTGTTGTTGTTGTTGTTGTCTTTGTTGTTGTCTTAATTGTGAAAAGAAAATGGATAAAATTCGAAAATTACCCAGACGACATTTTTATCAGACGACAATTTTAACAGCAGAAAATGGTGACAAATGACATTTAACCACACGTAGTTGGCTAGTATGCAAACCCCCTATTAAAGTCGAAGCTCTTTTTCGTGCAAATAAAAATTCAAACAAAAGCTTGTAAAAGCGTATAATAATCATATTACCACAACCCCTTATGACTGTGACGTCTGCATATTTATGCTGATTAGTTTTGTTTGATTATACACCATCGAAAACGTCTTGTTTCAAAGGTCCTCGGTTTAAAAAAAACAAAATGTTTCTGTATATCAAAATATAACAAAACTTCAAAACCATTTAAGAAGAAAATAAGATTTTAAAAAAAGTAACATGAACCTAAATAATCACTTCAAAATGAAACCTAAATGATTAAATCTAATAGTTGATACATAAACTACTTTTTGTAAGCACTTTTTATTCCTCCGTTGTCCGTCCACATGTGCGCCTGGTAGTCGCTAAATAGTGCTAGATTTTTCCATGAATATGTCCTAGGATCTATATAACTGTCACTTTTATACCATTTGCCCCTCTTTGCGCTGCTAGATTTTGTTTCCCGCTGCATCCTCTGTACTATATCCGGTATCTTACTGACCGGAAGTTTCTGCTGGGAACCAGGCATACCCCGGAATATGTTGTTGTACATGCTGGCTCCTGAAATAGTATACAAAGATCAAGTATAAAGTCTGAACTAGAAAACAGCGTTCAGAGTTCGCGGCACTCTCCAAAGATATCTCATGACTTTATACGTAAGTACCAATGATTATCAGTATACTTTCTCATATATTTCATTATTATATTATTTCATATACCAAGTAATGCATTATTTCATATACCAATTATTACATTATTTCATATACCAAATAGAACATAATTTCGTGTGCAAAATATTACATTATTTTGTGTACCAAATATCACATTATTGCATATACCAAATATAACATTATTTCATATACCAAATATTACACTATTTCATATACCAAATATCACATTATTTCATTACCTAGGTATTACACTATTTCATATACCAAATATCACACTATTTCATATACCAATTATTACACTATTTCATATGCCAAAAATTACATTATTTCATATACCAAATATAACATTATTTCATTAACTAGGTATTACACTATTTCATATACCAAATATCACATTATTATATTTACCAAATATCACATTATTTCATATACCAAATATTACATTATTTCATATTCCAAATATAACACTATTTCATATACCAAGTATTACATTATTTCGTGTGCAAAGTATTACATTATTTTGTGTACCACATATAACATTATTTCATATACCAAATATTACATTATTTCATGTACCAAAAATCACATTATTTCATGTACCAAATATCACAATATTTCATATACCAAATATTTCAATGTTTCATAAACCAAACATTATATACTATTGTGGAGTTTCAGCTTTAATAATGGACACATTACTCTGAGGGACAGACGATACTTTTTACCACTATATTGTATATACGTATAAATACCTGTCTGCCCAGTATTCGGTCGCGCGTCCATCATTCTTTGCTGCATGGTCGAGGCCGAGTTGCCTCCCACTCGCTGCACTGACGTTCCTATAGCGGCCACAGACATGTTTAAAGGTCAATTCTTCTGGAAATAAAATGATGAAATTTAAATTATGTACAAGTATAAGCTATATAAAAAAATATCTGTGAGATGGCCCAACTTCAATGTGACTGAAATTCAGATCTTCTTGTTTACATGTACTAAAGTTCAGATCTTCATATGTTTGCATGTACTAAAGTTCAGATCTGCATATGTTTACATGTACTAAAGTTCAGATCTTCATGTTTGCATGTACTTAAGTTCAGATCTTCATTTGTTTGCATGTACTAAAGTTCAGATCTGCATATGTTTACATGTACTAAAGTTCAGATCTTCATGTTTGCATGTACTTAAGTTCAGATCTTCATATGTTTGCATGTACTAAAGTTCAGATCTGCTTATGTTTACTTACATGTACTAAAGTTCAGATCTGCTTATGTTTACATGTACTAAAGTTCAGATCTTTTTATGTTTACATGTACTAAAGTTCAAATCTTTTTATGTTTACATATACCAAAGTTCAGATCTGCATATGTTTACATGTACTAAAGTTCAGATCTTTTTATGTTTACATGTACTTAAGTACAGATCTTTTTATGTTTACATGTACTAAAGTTCAGATCTTCATATGTTTGCATGTACTTAAGTTCAGATCTTCATATGTTTGCATGTACTAAAGTTCAGATCTGCTTATGTTTACATGTACTAAAGTTCAGATGTTATGTTTACATGTACTAAAGTTCAGATCTTTTTATGTTTACATGTACCAAAGTTCAGATCTTTTTATGTTTACATGTACCAAAGTTCAGATCTTTTTATGTTTATATGTACCAAAGTACAGATCTTTTTATGTTTACATGTACCAAAGTACATATCTTTTTATGTTTACATGTACCAAAGTACATATCTTTTTATGTTTACATGTACCAAAGTTCAGATCTGCTTATGTTTACATGTACTAAAGTTCAGATCTGCTTATGTTAACATGTACCGAAGTTCAGATTTTTTTATGTTTACATGTACCAAAGTTCAGATCTTTTTATGTTTACATGTACCAAAGTTCAGATCTTTTTATGTTGACATGTACTAAAGTTCAGATCTTTTTATGTTTACATGTACTAAAGTTCAGATCTTATGTTTGCATGTACCGAAGTTCAGATCTTTTTATGTTGACATGTACTAAAGTTCAGATCTTTTTATGTTTACATGTACTAAAGTTCAGATCTTATGTTTGCATGTACCGAAGTTCAGATTTTTTTATGTTGACATGTACTAAAGTACAGATCTTTTTATGTTTACATGTACTAAAGTTCAGATCTTTTTATGTTTGCATGTACTAAAGTTCAGATCTTATGTTTGCATGTACCAAAGTTCAGATCTTTTTATGTTTACATGTACTAAAGTTCAGATCTTTTTATGTTTACATGTACCAAAGTTCAGATCTTTTTATGTTGACATGTACTAAAGTACAGATCTTTTTATGTTTGCATGTACTTAAGTTCAGATCTTATGTTTGCATGTACTAAAGTTCAGATGTACTTGTGTTTACATGTACTAACATTCAGATCTTCTTATGTTTACATGTTATACAGTTAAGATTAACTTTCGTTTACATGTACTTAAGTCCAGATCTTCATATGTTAATATAATGTACACATAAACATAAGGAAGATCGGTCAAATTGGCCAAACTTTTGCTGTTTGTGTGTGTGTTTTTTGTTTTTTTTGGGGGGGGGGGGAGTCGGGGTCGGAGTGAAGTCGTTGTTGTTGTTGTTTTTTCTCCATTTGTTTTGTTTGTATTGACGGTATCTTTAATACATAATTTAAATCATAAATAATCTGTACAGGCTCACCAGACGTTTGTTTTCAATTTTAAGCATTGCCAATCATATATTTATATTAGTTCTGTTACAGTACAATATAAACAGATAGAGTAAAACAACCGCTAAAACTACATTATACTAGTTTAATGTTTTCTATTTTTCAAGATTTCTTTGTCTTTGAGAAAATTAAATGTTCATATGAATCGTGTCAGTGTACAAAACAATCAAGAAGACCTCTTCATAAACACATTTTCTGCATTAACCTTACGAAAGTTTTCTGGATATCATTTTTGTTCTAGGGTATATATACATTTTATATATGAATTATATTTATCTATATTCCACAATTCAACCTTCAACGTTTCGAGGGGTTAAGTCCCTCTTTAACCCCCCACCCCTTTCCCCCTTTAACAAGAAGTTTCTGTTTATTTAATTATTTTTCCTGAGGTATTACATGTATATCAATTGTTACTGCTAACGTACAAGAACGGAGTGCGGGTAGGGCAAAAATAGCTACATTTTGTTAAGAAATGTACTTTATTCAAACATATATAATACAGCCATATAACTTTATGAATTAGTTAATCTGTTAATCCATTATTAAGCCTGGGAAATCAAAACATACAGGAAAATTTAGGTCATTATTACACCATTTAATCCAGTGAGGAACTTACTTTGGATTAATCTTAAATTATGGAAACGATAATTCGTGATTTTAATTAAAAGGTCATCCGTCTGCTTGTAACCTCGCTGCTTTCAAAACAAAAATTAAAGCAGCACACCTGAAGCAGCAGACCTCGAGCTTCATGCTCATTTTCATTAAAATTTTGATGATGTGTAAAAAAGTAAATTATTTTTGAGTGACAAAAGAAAATAGTTTTCACATTGCAAACAGCACTTACAACCAATGTTATCTACCAAAATGAGGTCAAATACCTGGATATAGGGGCCACCCGTCTGTAACGTCAATTTTAGATTAGTTCCACTTTTTACCACTATATAGAATATACAGACAGGTTACACTGTATCTAGCTCTTTAGTTTACTTTTATAAAAAAAAGTTATTCACGAAACTTTTGACGAGGGCGTTATTTATAATTTATTTTGTCATTTTATTGAAAACTTCAGTTTTAAGAATTTCTTATATGTTTCTTTACTGTATGAACTCACAAAACATGTATTTTATTGTGGAATATAAATATAATGTACATAAATAAAAACATGGCTATGCTTTATCAGATAATAACTTTTTTTCATGTCTGTATTAAAGTGGACAATTTTCTAGAGATTTAAATATATACAAATGTATTTATGAAATATTTACGTTCTTTTTTTTTTCCTTTTTTTTTGCCCATGACACTTTTTTCTTTTATATTGACACCCTCTTTCAAGCTTTTGTACATACACGTGTACTTATCGCAATTTTTAT
>NW_026855057.1:0-39803 GCF_026571515.1 Ruditapes philippinarum
AAACAAGTTCCAACTCCAACCCCAACACCTAGAACATCAAGAAGAGAGAAGAGAAAACCGAAATGGCAAGAAGAGTTTTACATGTATCAGATGGTGCCAAAGACCTTATGACTCCAAATTACAAGCATTAGATGTCTTGATGAACTCTGGAGTACTTAACAGAATTGACATATAAGTAGCTCAACAAATTTTGGATACCCTCTCTGAGAAGAGGTCATAGATTTTAATGTTTTTATGCAATATGTTTTTATTATATTGTATGTTATTCTTATGTGCCTATAATCTACTTTGATAATAAATTAACATGTAAAATGTTGCAATAAAATATATGTTGATTTATATTGAAAGTGTGTGATATTTTAAATGTTAATCTTTTTGCGCGGTTATTAGATTGCGAGGTCGCAATTAAAAAGGCGGGGAGCAAAAGCAAATATTATACTATATAAACATCATTTATTCAATGTTGATAATTATAAAGATAATTGTCAATGCTGAATTATAAATAATGTCAACATTAACACTGAAATGATATGTATTGACTCTTAATTAAGGGTTGAGTTTGTTTGTTTAATGGTTTCGAGATGGAGTGTTCTATTGGTGTAGTTTTGTTCTGGGTAGTTGTTATCCTGATTATTTATTGGTATGATTTGATAATGACGGGACGTCATTTTCCATAGCAGGGAAGTGTGTAACAGGGACACAATCTGTCAGTCTTTATTATATGTCATTAAGAGAGTTGTTTCCCTTGGACCAGTGTTATTCTATGGGTCGGTGGTTATGATTTCCCGCCAGTTTGATCATGTGACTATTGTGTTCAGTTGAGCTCACGTTTTCGAGGAAGAGACATGTACATTGTCCTCATGGTTTTTAAATTTTTGTGATTTATGGAATATCAGTATATATATAAGGTATGTAAAGTTTAAACTGCTTTTGATGATTTCCAAAGCATTAAGTATTGTTTACTAAATGTTGTTTTTAATTGAATTATGATAGTGAATTTGATAAGTAATTTAAATGGTTGCTGTGTCTTATTTTTGGACTCCCAAGGACTGGTTAAATATTGCAGTATCATATCTTTCTTTTCTCAACTAATGAATAAATAAATAATCTCACATTCTATTCAAACTCTATGCACACTGTTTACTATAATTTGCAGGATAGTAACAGCACACTGGAGAGAGAGAGAAGAGTGTATATTGTATTTGTGTTGATGTAAACACTTAGTTCCATAAACTGGTAAGTGTGATATATTGCTGTAAATGTACAAGTGTTTTATGATATTGTATGATAAAATGTTTGATGTTAATTAAAAGCCACTGGAATGAATATGATTGATTGATTTATGCAATTGAATATGATTGATTGATTTATGCAATTGAACATGATTGATTGATTTATGCAATTGATTGTGATTGATTGATTTATGCAGTTCAAGAATGTTAAATGTAATATATATTTAGAATGTGTTAATTATGTATTTTCAGAGTGTGGTTACTTAGATGATTGATTGTATTGAACTAGTCTTGTCTAAGATACATGCTGTGTCAACAGAAAATAAAAGAGATACAGAACCTACAAATCCTTGACTTTTATTCACCCTTTCAAACTGATAAATTTCAAAGGAGTTACATAATGTTCAATTTATATTAAAAAATTGAACAGGCCTTTTATATTTGAGGCAGACTTGTATGTTATTCTGAAGATATCCCAATCAAACGCGAGTGGTAATACCGTAATAACATTTGTCCTAAATATTCCTTAGCGCGCCGACATCGAAAGTATTAAGAAATACTGTTACAATTTTTACTATATTCTGTTCATCCAAAGTTATCACATATTTTTTTCTGTTTGTCGAAAGAACCGTTGAGTATAAAATTGTTTGTCCTAAAAGTAACAAAGTGAAAATAGGTGTTACCTTGACTTCCGTACCAAAACACAAAATGAATTTTACTTTACCGAATGCAAAAAAGCAACAGAAGTCAAAGATGGCTCAAGCAATTGAACATTTATGACTTTTTGGAAATCACGCCAGCTCAACGCACACCTTTATCCCATTTCTGTGCGATTTCCGGTGCTGTCATTGTGCACGAAAAGTTGGGGGTGGGGAATCAAAGTTTTTTGTTTTGTTTTTGTTTCATGGTGAATTCTAAAATTTTTGTAAATCATTTACCAAAGTCATTATCGCAGTCCAACCTGGCTACTGTTTTACCGTATCTATTTATTTTCTCAGGGATAGTAAAGTGCATAACTCCAATTTGATAAAAATGTTTTATTTTACATAAAAAGGTTTTTCACCAATCAAATTTCATAAAATTAGATTTGTTTTAACTAAAAACTGTTTCGAGTATAGTCTCAGTGTCAAAAATATTAAGCAGTGACATTTATCCTTTTTATTTGTCAGGTGTGCGCATTACAACATGCTTCAGGTGTAATAATTTTACGACTGTAATTAACACGTATTTTGTAAGTGTATGGATACGGGGGAGGAACTGGTACATGAGAAATGGAGTTTTTATGATAACTTGTCAGGTGTTCTTGTGATAACTGTCAAGGAGTTCTTCGGAAAACATTTGTATATAGTACAATGACACTAGTCAAAAATGATAATTTTCATCTTTAAAAGGTGAGTTTTAGGTGCTCAATTAATTTTAATGATTAAGCTTGCCTTACATCTCGTATTATGTGTCAAAAACTAATTCATATGCCATTTTTCGTCGCCCCTTGATTCAAATCTGGTAGTTTTGGTAAAATTTCTAAATTTTCGCACGTATTGTCCTGTTTATTTCTGGTCTTCATCCTTGCCATACACAATTACTTACATGTAATTATAATACAAAATTGCAAACATAAAGCTTCGGCTAACAAATTTATCACATAAGTCAATGCTCTACATCAATCCCTTTTCCAGCAGCAAATATACTATAAAATGAAACATTGAAATAATATCTCTTGAACTAAAACACACTCAAAACCAGTATTAAAGATCCTCATTTTTGTGCAAATGGATGAGCGTGAGCGTATACATTTCATGATGTGCCTTGATTTAACGCAAGAAACACACTGGCAATAACAAAAGTTATCATAAGAACTCTAGGACATCTTCAGAGTTATCACAAGAACTCCAGTGCATTTGAAAAATCGGGTTTAAATTTGTTAGCCGGGGTTTTTATGTTTTGCAATTTTGCATTATAATTAGGTAATTATGTATGGCAATAATAATGACCAGAAATAAGCAACTAATTTACGTGCGATGACAAATAATGTGAAAATTTTACTAAAAAATACCAGATTTTAAGCAAGAGGATATGAAAAATGGCGTATGAATTAGTTTTTGACACATAATTGATCTAACATAGATGTACGGCAAGCTTAATCATTAAAGTTTAATTAAGCACCAAAAATTAACTTTAAAGATGAAAATTATCATTTTTGACGAGTGTTTTTGTAGTATATACAAAAGTTTTCCGACGAACTCCGTTACAGTTATCACAAAAACTCCTGACAAGTTATCATTATAACTCCATCCCTTGTGTAACAGTTCCTCCCCCTTGATGGATTATACCTTACAGGGGCGTACCTCGGCTTATTATGAGTGTACGTCGAGTGCCGGTTTTTTTTGCCAGAGAGGATCTTATATATCAAATATAGCTATGTGCTATAACTAAGGATTTATGGGATATTTAAGCTAATTGTACTACTATTGTCTTTATCTATAGTTATGAAAATAACATCAAGTACATCAATGATTATATTGAATGTAAGAGAAATAGCACGAAATCTAACGTGTACACTGTTTTAAATATATCAAAGTTATTTGTTTAAGAAAAACAAAACATAGTCAGGTATCCCTCTTGTAAACAAGATGGGTTTTATATCCTTTTGTAACAAGTTAAGTTTTTTCTTTGTTATTTTTCTTTTGTTTCACCATAACTTAACGTGAGATAAAAGCTTTAAAATGACCCGTATGACTTTAATACAAACACTACAGCTTAAATGTTTAGTGTAACGAGATTTTATCGTATTCACAGCTAAAATATAGTATCGCACGATCAATTAGCTTCTCTTTAAAACATTTTAAATGCGTATTATGTCAATGTTGTAGACAATAAATATTGTCTTTTACATTTTTGTTCTCAACTCTAGTCTTTCAATTTGCATTTGAAATATTTAAGTTATTTCATTACGAAGTTAAATGCCTCAAGCACATAAAGCATGCTCAGATAATGATCTTTTGTTAAGGTGACTTATAGGTCCTATGGGCCGGGTGTTCATCTTTGTGTATTTATGTGTATGTATATACGTATAACGCATGTCACTATAATAAAGAATTTACTTACTTACTTAAAGCATGTTGGTATAAACAGACTGGCCAATTTGTTATCTAAAGTCGGCGAAAATAAAATAATTTAGACATGATGTGTCTTATATGGTTATATATATACGTCATTGTTGTAAAAAGTGTGCAATTTCTTTATTCAATATAATAATACAGTAGAAACAAATTTCTGTAGTGATATATTTTGTAAATACTGGTAATCTTTTTTACGGTCAAATAAGCAAAAGTTTAATTTGATTTGTGACGAGGGATGTTGTCAATTGTTCACTGCAAAGGTCTGATTCACAGTGTCAAAACTATTATACATCATTTGAAATGAATATAAGTTGAATGAATATTACTAACTTAAAAATAATATACTGATTTATAGTTACAAGGTAAAATATAAAAAGACATTCCATACAGCTTACTCACTCCCTTCCATTGTGCTGCAAACGCCAAATTGCAAACAAGATCTTAATTTTTCATATAGATCTAAATGTAAAAAATGAAATAAATGTTTACTTTCCACTGATTCGATTCATCTGAAAAAAATGATTGTAATATATTGGACATATTCTTATCCTTATTTGGATTTTGACGAGGTTTATTTAGCATTATAACGCTTAACTCAAGCTGAAAAAAGAGAAAATTCCAAAGAAATTGTTAATATCATATTTTCACCCCCTTTCTTCATAATTGAATTTTTGATTGTACATAAAAAGGTAACGCATATTCGAATAAGGTAACATCCTAAGCATACCTGTAGAATCAATTAGCAGCTACGAATATGTTGATCTACGCCCAAATTAATGATTTCATTTTTGATTTTTTTTTTCGAAACTTTTCCTTTTTATACGCCCGTGCGTATTGGCGTATCGGTAGTTACGCCACTGCGGTATTTCGTAATGTCTTTTATTTAAAAGTATGGCCCTTGACATAGAGCTATACACTGCATGTAGTATTTTAAGTATTAAACAAGTCTGGCCATTGTTTACGAAAATCTTTTGTTGTATTGTCATTAAATTGCATGTCATTATACTACATTTTAACATTTTAAATCAACATTCCGTATATTTTGTTAGTCCTTCGATCAATTAAAAAAAGCAGTGTATATGTCATGTCGCCAAAGCGACCACGTATTTACAACCGGAAATGGAATTAATTAATTGGTTATAAATTTCCAGTTAGTTTCTGTTTGTGAATCGCGCTGAAATTACCGCTCTAGATTCAGATATAACTTTGTGATGGATGGAGAAATGACCAGGAATATATGATAATGTATCTTCACAGCATTTTATCAGAGTAAATTTCACTTTTCATATTATTTGTTACAAATATCAAGCGCAGGTAATTTCACCTGTAGGCTGTACACGACTCGACTTACTCCTCAAATCTTGAAATCTATCAGTCAGTTACTGTAAACCAGTCTTGAAATATTATATAACGATGGTGTTATAAGATTGTCAGTTTAAAATCTAAAGTTTAAAACAATAAATGGATTCATTAAGCTGGTAGTAAACCATCTAAAATGTTTCAAAAAATGTCACAGACACTTGGGGTGTGGAGCTCAAAACGCCTTTAAAATGCAAACAAAATATATATTTGTCAGTCCCACCACATGTACTGATCATATATGAATGCCAGACAAAATCCCCTTCGGACAAAATTCCCTTCATGTATTTTTAGTATATTTGGACATAACGTCCCCCTCCATGGGTGGACATTATCCCCTTCATGTGTGAAATTTTGAAGTGGACAAAATCATCTCAATAAAATAGCTACCTAGGTCAAAATCCCCCTTGGATGAATTTTCTGTTCATAACACGTTTCTGTGGGTATGAGAGCGACATACTGCATAATGCTGTGTGGTGATTGCTAGTACCTTATTCGGGAATATTGGTTTCAACATCAGTTCTATACTGATAAGGCCTGTGCTAAATGGACAGTGTTGCACAATTCAATGTCACCCATTTATATATGTTTTTTTTTATTATGCCCCCGCCATAAAATGGCTGGGGCATATAGTGTTACCCTGTTCCTGCTCAGCCATAATAGGTTAAGATTAAAAGAATCTTACACTTTGCCCTATATAGACCGGAATATCTAGAGCGATATTGTTAAGTAGTTTGAATCTAAAACATGAAAAAGCTAGGACCACTGATGATGATATATTTGTGGTCTATTTAAAAGCTGTTTTTCTTGTGTCATATTGCAGAATAAAAAAGTTAAATCTAGAAACAATTATTTACAGGCATGATCAGATCATTCTTTGTTGCCCCCCAGTTACACATTTAAATACATGAGGAATGTGTCTCTTAGATGATTTTTCCAGTAATCTATATTATAGTAATGTACCAGTGTGAATGAAGACTGACAGTTCTTGTTGCTTTTATTTTCAACACTAGAGAAAATGTACTTCACATGAATTTTTATTGTTTCAGATGTTAAGAAAATTTCCATGAATTGGTGAGAAAAAGAACCAGTGTGACATAATGGCGGCAAAGGTGGCACCAAAAACACTTCCTCCACTACAGAGAAGACCAAGCATACAATATGATGATCAGGCTATAGAAGTAGAGAATGTTGGTGGTACACCATTTGTGAGTGTTTTTCGCTTGTATAAATTTGTTGTTGTTTTCATCTGGTAACTTACATAGTACATGTAGCTAGTGATTGAGTCAAAGTTTACAAAAGATACCTACTTGAATTTTTCTAAGGTCGAACTTTTTTCATTATGATTGGTTTTGATTTTTAAGTTTAACTATTCCAAGAATAGTTTGGGGCCATCCAGAATTAAGACAATCCATTGTGCAACCTACTCTTATAAATTGCTAAGTAGTGATTACAGGCCCATTATGCCTCCGAAATGCTTTACTTTTTATTTCTCAAAAGCTTTTTTATATTTTTGGTTTACTTTCATAGTTTCCAAAAAGTCACTTATTGCGGCCAATTACCCGAACTGTCTTTTTTATCTGTTGAATTTTGGCAATTGGCACAGTAACAGTGATTTGGAATTTTGTTATAATAGTAAAAATGTACAAAACACGATTTTTGGTCACCACCACATAGACACTATCTTTTATAGAATACAATTGATGATGCTGATTATTTTACAGATGTGTTTGATCCTTGTCCAAAAAACTTCCTCTGAAGTGGCGTGTTCATAGAATTGACCCAAACTAATTTTTTAAGATAATTACTGCAGTTGTTGAATATGTTTGTATGTGCTTGCTGTAGATTTTTTTACTGTATCATATTGCACCCCCACCACTGAAGATATACATGTACTGTAACTTAAAACTTTGCATGTACTATATAATATTATGGTATTATTTTGTCACCTTAGTGCAGTAATGGGTTAACCTGCATTGAATTTTAATGGGACTGAACCCATTACTGTACATGTCTTCTAATTCATAAAGAACTGTATGAGAATATTTATGATGGAGCACAATGTTCTTTTTGTAGGTCTCATTTAAGTTGTAACAACATATTAAATCAGTTCCCTGAAAACGGCTGTTTTAAGCTGCACATTGGACAATTTTTTATTGAAACAATGTAAGAAATTTTATTTGTCAGTAGCATGGTTTTATTAATCTCATATAAAGTTTCTACAAATTTATCTTAGTTTGATTGTATTAATAGCTATAAACTTTTTGAAACGCTCTTGAATCTGTTCCTGGAACCAACCAGTACTAAGAAATGAGTGTAAAGGAAACAATGGCTTGTCGCCATCAAGGATTGAAACAAAAAACAAAGTTGGTCATCCAACAAAATAGAACCTGGAAGTAAACCAGATTGGTTCCCTATTCAGATGAAATTTACATAAATATTTCGGTTTATTTGTGTAAAAAAGAATTGTTTTATTGGGAAAAAGCATATGTATGGACATATATTGTTTCACCTCAAGTTTACAGGATCTTCTGACAAGATCAAATGAAAGGTAGGTTAATTTTCATTTCTTTTTAAGAAGTTACTTCAACTAATAGTTTATGTGCATCTGCACATTTCATTAAGCTGTATTAATTAAGCGGTATGAAAATTCTAGCTGTTTTGGTAGAGTAAGACTAGCTAGATGTATGTCTGTGCATTATTGCAGACACTTAAGCGAACCTGAGTAGAACCACATTAAGGCAATCTTTGTTTTAAAATCCATATATGATTTTCGTTGTATTCTCAGTCAAGTGTTTTCTAAAATTTTGAAGGTTTGTTAATACTATATGCTGTTTGTATAAATACAAGTATTACAAATATATTTGCTTTTGTGCCAAGCAATTAAATTCAATTATTCAGGACTTCCAGTAAGTTCCAAAATTTGGAAGTCAGAGACCTTTAAATGTTTGACATTCTAAAACACATTATATAGATAAAGAAGGAAAAGGGTTATATTTTTGGAAGTCACATAACAAAATCAAAAGTAAATGACTCCCAAACTTTCACTTATGGAAGCCCTAATTATTTCAATTATGTAATATATTTTGCTTCTTCTCTAATTATGTGGCAATTATATATACATAAAGTTTATGGAAACTTTTTTTTTACAAATTTACTGTTTAATCGATATAGACCCATTTTTTAGTGATGGGGCTATGTCCGGCGTCCGTCGTCGTGCGTCGTGCATCGTCAACAATTGGGATGTTAACAGTCTAGCAGTCACAGTTTTGATTGGATCATCATCAAACTTTGTCAGAATGTTTGTCTCAATGAAATACAGATCGAGTTCGAAGATGGGTTATCTCGGGTCAAAAACAAGGTCACAGGAGCTAAAAATAGAAAAAGCTTGTTAACACTCTAGAGGCTGCAGTTTTCATCCAAATATTCTGGAAATTTGTCAGGAAGATTGTTTTAATGATATCTAGGTAAAGTTCGAAGATGGGTCATCTCCGGTCAAAAACTAGGTCACAGGAGCTAAAAATAGAAAAAGCTTGTTAACACTCTAGTGGCTGCAGTTTTCATCCAAATATTCTGGAAATTTGTCAGGAAAGTTGTTTTGATGATTTCTAGGTCAAGTTCAAAGATGGGTCATCTCCGGTCAAAAACTAGGTCACAGGAGTTAAAAATAGAAAAAGCTTGTTAACACTCTAGTGGCTGCAGTTTTCATCCAAATATTCCGGAAATTTATAAGGAAGGTTGTTTAGATGATATCTAGGTCGAGTTTGAAGATGGATCATGTCCGGTCAAAAACTAGGTCACAGGAGCTAAAAATAGAAAAAGCTTGTATAACACTCTAGTGGCTGCAGTTTTCATCCAAATATTTTGGAAATTTGTCAGAAAGGTTGTTTTGATAATATCTAGGTCAAGTTCGAAGATGGGTCATCTCCGGTCAAAAACTAGGTCACAGGAGCTAAAAATAGATAAAGCTTGTTAACACTCTAGTGGCTGCAGTTTTCATCAAACTATTCTGGAAATTTGTTTGGGAGGTTGTTAAGATGATATCTATGTCAAGTTTGAAGATGGGTCATGTCCGGTCAAAAACTAGGTCACAGGAGCTAAAAATAGAAAAAGCTTGTTAACACTCTAGTGGCTGCAGTTTTCATCCAAATATTTTGGAAATTTGTCAGGAAGGTTGTTTTGATGATATCTAGGTCAAGTTGGAAGATGGGTCATCTCCGGTCAAAAACTAGGTCACAGGAGCTAAAAATAGAAAAAGCTTGTTAACACTCTAGTGGCTGCAGTTTTCATCCAAATATTCTGGAAATTTGTCAGGAAGGTTGTTTTGATGATTTCTAGGTCAAGTTCAAAGATGGGTCATCTCCGGTCAAAAACTAGGTCACAGGAGCTAAAAATAGAAAAAGCTTGTTAACACTCTAGTGGCTGCAGTTTTCATCCAAATATTTTGGAAATTTATAAGGAAGGTTGTTTAGATGATATCTAGGTCAAGTTCGAAGATGGGTCATCTCCGGTCAAAAACTAGGTCACAGGACCTAAAAATAGATAAAGCTTGTTAACACTCTAGTGGCTGCAGTTTTCATCAAACTATTCTGGAAATTTGTTAGGAAGGTTGTTAAGATGATATCTAGGTCAAGTTTGAAGATGGGTCATGTCCGGTCAAAAACTAGGTCACAGGAGCTAAAAATAGAAAAAGCTTGTTAACACTCTAGTGGCTCAGTTTTCATCCAAATATTTTGGAAATTTGTCAGGAAGGTTGTTTTGATGATATCTAGGTCAAGTTTGAAGATGGGTCATCTCCGGTCAAAAACTAGGTCACAGGAGCTAAAAATAGATCAAGCTTGTTAACACTCTAGGGGCTGCAGTTTTGATCCAAATATTCTGGAAATTTGTCAGGAAGGTTGCTTAGATAATATCTAGGTCAAGTTCGAAGATGGGTTATCTCCGGTTAAAAGCTAGGTCACAGGAGCTATAAATAGAAAAAGCTTGGTAACACTCTAGTGGCTGCAGTTTTCATCCAAATATTCTGGAAATTTGTCAGGAAGGTTGTTTTTATGATCTCTAGGTCAAGTTGGAAGATGGGTCATGTCAGGTCAAAAAACTAGGTCACAGGAGCTAAAAATAGAAAAAGCTTGTTAACACTCTAATGGCTGCAGGTAAGATCTAAATGCTCTACAGTGAACAGCATAAAATAATATACATGGTTTGTTTACACCACATTCCTGAGGGGGTCATAGGTTAATGCTCTAAGCTTGAAGTCAAAATCGGATAGTAAATGTACCAATGGCGACATGAGAGACAATGGTTCTCGACCAATCAGTGAACAGCTTACATAACCCATGTTCGGCATGAAAACCTGAACAAAGATATCTTTCGCAGTTTTTTCGACTTAATTTTAATATTTGGTTAAACATACACAATATTTCAGATCATATTGGTATGTACCAATATATACAGAAAATATATACAATTTTGATTTTAGTAGTGAACTTTTTCACAAATACAGTCATTTATATTAAATTTTTCGACTTAGGTTTTTTCGGTTTTTCGGCACTTAAAGAAGAAAATGGAACATCAGATTCAACAATTTAGAGTAGATACAATATCTTGAAATACTTTTTCACTAAATACATATAACATGTATTACAGGAAATAATTTTCCTACGATTTCAACTTTAGAGTTAAAAATTATTGAATAGATAAATTGATGTTCCCTAGAGGTTAACGTGCCTCATTTTCAATCCACTACGAAAACAAGAATATGGGGTATCAATCCTTATCATCTAGATAAGATTGAACATTTGTGATAACTTTTCCGTTAAATAGTTATACCAGACATTATAGAATCTCTTTTTCACCTAAGAAATAGGTATTTATAGTTAAAATAAAAAATTACAGTTTTCATCCAAATATTCTTGAAATTTGTCAGGAAGGTTGTTTTGATGATTTCTAGGTCAAGTTCTAAGATGGGTTATTTCCGGTCAAAAACTAGGTCACAGGAGCTAAAAATAGAAAAAGCTTGTTAACACTCTAGTGGCTGCAGTATTGATTCAGATATTCTGGAAACTTGTCAGGAAGGTTGTTTTGATAATTTCTAGGTCAAATTTGAAGATTGGTCATCTCAGGTCAAAAGCTAGGTCACAGGAGCTAAAAATAGAAAAAGCTTGTTTACACTTTAGTGGCTGCAGTTTTGATTCAAATATTCTGGAAATTTGTCAATAATGTTGTTTTGATGTTTTCTGGGTCAAGTGCTAAGATTGGTCATGTCCGGTCAAAAACTAGGTCACAGGAGCTAAAAATAGAAAAATCTTTTTAACACTCTAGTGGCTGCAGTTTTGATCCAAATTTCCTGGAAATTGGTCAGGAATGTTGTTTTGATGATTTCTAGGTCAAGTTTGAATACGGGTCGTGTCTGGTCAAAAATTAGGTCACATTGCCCAAATATGGAAAAATCTTTATAACACACTAGAGGTCACATGTTTGACTCAGTCGCATCAAACTTGGTCATGATGCTTGTTTAAGACATTGCTTGGATGCGGTTGTGTCAGGTGAGCGATCCAGGGCAATCATGGCCCTCTTGTATTAAAAGTACATGAGTGTATGTCAATTGTAAAGAATCTCTTGTTAATTGTCAAGTGTCAGTATAATTATTTCAAGTGTCTTAGTGTATATTGTTACAAAATTCAGTTAAAACAAAATATTGCTAGATTTTGACATTTTTGAAGACGGAAAACAACCAACAAACCATTTCAATGAAATTGCTGTCTGCTAGCTTACAGGTACCATACTTATTTGACTTAAGAGTTTTTGTTTTTGTTTGTTTTTTACAACAAATGAATGTGAATTTTGTTAATATAGTTAATGCATATCAGTAGTAAAGAAAGAGCAAATATTAATTCAAATAAATTTTCAGATGTAGTATTAAGTTTCAAACAATTAAGTCAGATTTTAGTTATTAGACGGATACATATTTCATGTACAATACTTACCTGTAATTTGTTATGTCATGATTTCTGAACAATATAATAATAAAGTAAAGCAGGTATTTTTTGGTAAATATTATAACTATCTATTGGGTGAGATACAGAATTCTTTCCCTTAAAATTTCTTTTTGGATAAACTTGCAATTTTCATTAAAGTATTAATTCACTGACACATTAATTGATAATTTTTTAATCCATGTTCATTGTCTATTAATTAATTTGGTCAGTCATTGCTTTATGAGGTACATTTTGTAAATATTTTTGTGCCCTTGTATGTCATTATTTGCTGCACTTATAATGAAGGGCTTACAGGGTGTAAATAAGTTACAGCGGATATGGTCAATTAAATTGTTTTAATTTTATCCTTTTATACTTCACTTAGATCTTATAGCCTTTAGCAATGTCCATTGTATACAACATGTTGAGTGTAGTGTAAGATACTTTGTTTTTTATCTAATGCAGATACTATCTATTTGATGATGTGCGTAAAACACACATACACGGACACATACTAGTAATGTACTTAGTTTTATCTTGAGAAACAGTTTCACTCTGGTAGTCTATGGAAAAAAAAACATATTTATATACTTATTTGTGTTTAGGATATAACTAAAGTCAACGCAGTTCATTTATTATAGACATATTTATACATCCTTCACACACCATTGCCTGTTAAACACTATGTTTATTTGACACAGTCTGTTAACACAGTCACGTTTTGTTGGATATATTTTGTTAAATTATCTTCTTATAGTGGAAAGATTGTAAGTTGTATCATTTTTATTTTATTATTTAGATGAGTTTGCCATCACTATTCTGTTTCATTTTCTTGTAATTTTATTAGTTAGTTATAATTTAAAATCATAAATTATGCTCCATTTTGTTACCACTGTTTATATATGCATTTGTTTCTTCCTGTGTAAATTAATCTTTTCCCCCATTTTTAGGGACTATTTATAATGTGTAATTGTTGCAGCAGCTGCCAGTCATTTTAAGTTAACTATGCTCAAAAATCTACTGCTTAAACATTTAAATTGTTTCTAGGAAGAAATATACTTGTGTATGAATTAGTAGGAAGTTTTAAGAATTGATGACTTTTTTATTAATGACCTAATTTTTAAAATGTATGTTCACACAATTATGCTCAAGCGAGGCAACTCAATCATTTGCCAGTATGATCACATGGTTATGTTAAAGTGAGGCAACTCAATCATTTGCCAAAACGTTCAAACAATTATGCTCAAGTGAGGCAACTCAATCATTCACCAGTAGGTTCACACAATTATATCAAAAGGGAGGCAACTCAATCATTGACCAGTACGTTCACACAATTATATTACAAGGGAGGCAACCCAATCATTGACCAGTACATTCACACAATTATGCTCAAGTGAGGCAACCCAATCATTCACCAGTAGGTTCACACAGTTATGTTCAAGTGAGGCAGCTCAATCATTTGCCAGTACGTTCACACTGTTATGTTCGAGTGAGGCAACTCAATCATTTTCCAGTACGTTCACACAGTAATGTTCATGTGAGGCAACACAATCATTTGCCAGTATGTTCACACAATTATGTACAACTGAGGCAACTCAATCATTTACCAGTACGTTCACACAGTTATGTTCAATTGAGGCAACTCAGTCATTCACTAGTAAGACTGAGTCACTCACTTGTAAGCTTAGGTTATACAATTATGTTCAAGCAAGGTGTCATCTTATAAAAAAAAACAATCAGATTCTTTCTTGTAATATTTTTATAATGCATTTATTTTGAATTCTTATATTTTTATATTGTCCATTTCAAAGTTAAGTATTCATGTTTATGTGCCAAAACTTAATTATTTGATTTTTTGTTATATTTCAAAAATCTTGAAAAGGGTGACCCCTTGGAAGAAGCATCTAAATTACAACAAAATTACATGAAAATTGCAGGTTTTTGTTTGAGTCAATAACACTTATGTTTTCAATCAGAATGTCTTAACAGGTGACATATTGTTTCAGAAATTGTCAAGGGGCTAATTACCTTTACAACAGACAAAGAGGTGTAATAATATGTTAACATCTGTTGTTTTAACCCTTTCACTGCCATAGAGACGGCATATTGAAGATACCACAAAGGAGAATTGTTCTGCTCTTGGTGAACAGAATAGTGTTGAAAAACAAGAAAAGTATAAATGGGACAAAAAAGAGATGTCCGGTTTCTTGGTTCTTTCTTGGGCAGGGATTCGTTAGAAGCAGTTGATTTGATTGATGCTGAAGTTAATGGGAATAATGAACATGATGAAGCTGACATAAATAGCGTACCAAAAGTAAACATAAGTACTGATTGGAGCGAGTCAGTCGTGAAAAAACATGCTTCCGTTCTAGGTGAACCTAAATCTCAAGTGAAAGCAGGTAAACAAGAACAATAACAAAGACAAAAGGATGCAAGGAGACGGTTTGGCAATGTTTTAAAAGAATTAAAAGCATACAGCCTGGTTAGTGTTTATTGTAATGATTTCTTTCAACATAGGGGTCAAATGGTGAAGCAGGTCATTTCAGGAGGTGAAAATTCTGTCACAATTCTTTTTAATTTAAAGGGGAGCAAATACAAGCGATTTTTATCTATAATAATTAATATCCTTGTCAGAAGAAATAAAGTAATAAAAACTTTAATGAAAAAGAATACAGCCTCAATGTAGACCACAACTATATTCAAAATTCGGGTTTTAGTATTGCCTATAAAGCTAAGGGACAAGCTGTTAAACTGAGCCTACATATTCGTGAAAATAATATCACAATGCACATGTTTTTCACATAAAGTCATTAAATACAATATTTGTCTACTTGGTTTTTACGAATCAAAATAAAACTAATTAACACAACATGACATTAACTGCTTATAACAACAGCTCCTTCCATAGGCCAAAATAAAAAGCATTCCATAAGAGACGACGCCGCTCACCGGCGTCACAAAAAAAGCCCCCCAAAAAATTGATGTAAAAACCTGACAGAACATTCTTCCAGTCTGATTTTTATACTTTTTTGTTGCAAAATTTTGCAAAAAGCACTTTGGAAGATTGTAATGGGACAGAAAGTAGCATATAAAGCACTGTTTTGTTGTGAATAAATTTTCATTCTTATAATCTACACTTTTTTGGCTTGATGATACCCAATGTTTAGATAAGTTTATATTTTTAAAATGATGGAAAACTAACATGATATCTAATCTAATAATAAATAGACATCTTGGTGTGAAAGGGTAACTCCTTCTTTATTTAATATGAGTTACAACCCTTTGGCACCAAGCTCTAGCTATGTAATGTAATGTTGCTATCATTAATGGCATGGCCATTGTTCTATTAGTAAGTATGTTCCAAGAATTAATTGGTTAAACAATATTTCATTTTTGTTATTGAATATTATACAACGCCACTGAATAAACAATGTGTAAAATCAGGCGTTTATTCAAATGAAATGGTTTCAGTTTCAGAGTATTTGTTGAAAGATTGTTTAGAATAGTTTGAATAGACAGTTGAAACAATAGAACACATGATAATAAATTATTGTACTATAAGTGGATAAATGGACTTTGACAGTGAGTCCTGGTTCAGGCATTGTGTTTAAAAGAAAGACCCATATTATTTCCTAAATATACTACTGGTTCCAAATTCAAATTATAAAAGTCCATTTAACAAATTCAGTACCGTCCAACTTTTAACTTTACCCTCCTGAAACCAAAAATGATTACCCATAGCCACTTGGTGAGTATAGAGCCTGGCCAGGCTACATTTATGTGCAGTCTTTGCAGTCTGAACAGGTTCTATACTGTTGGCTAACTTTAAATTATCATCTTGATATCCCCGAATTTGATAATGGACAGTTCCAAAATTGGAAGCTATATAGACTCACAGGTCCTTCAAACAAATATAGCCGGTTAAAGATGTAAAAGAATATGAGATATCACTTGTTTAAACAATCAAATGAAATAGTGGCATGGCGGTGTTGCCGAGTGGTTGACGCGTCAGACTAGTTATCTAAGGTTTGCTGACCACGTGGGTTCAAACCCTGTCTGGGGCGAGACGTTTTTTCCTTGAGCAAGAAACTTTACAATGATCGCTTAGTACTTATTGGTTCCCCACATTGATCGCTTAGTACTGATTGGTTCCCCAGGGGAACAGATTTGAGAGTGTTTCAATAAGCTTATACCGGTAGCTTCCAACACAATCAAACGAAAATAAATTTGTATAAACTAAATGAACCAGTCTAATCATTACATTTTTAAGTCAGAAGCAGTCATTGTTGACATTGTACTTTATTATTTCCAGAAATTGGATGAAGAGACAAAATGGATACGTGATAACATAAAACGACGAGAATGTTCAAGTTTTATACCACCTGCCAACACTCCAGAAGAAGAGTGAGTGATTTTGAATATATAATTTTCTTTTCTATAATTTAAAAATAAAACTTCCATAATAATTAAATTCTATAATTATACCACCTGCCAACACTCTTGAAGATAGATGATTTACTTAAAATTGGTGTTGTTCTTTGACATAATTTACATTACATTTTACATTTTGATAGTACATACTTGTTGTACAGAGATAACAAAAACATTCTTGAAAGTGTGAACACTTTTCAAGAGTGACTTTTAACCCTTAAATGTTGAACACTCCAGGACAGACTTTAAAACCTGAAATTGTAAATTCTCCAGGATTTAAATTGTGAATTCTTCAGGACTGTCATTAAACCCTGAAACTGTGAACTCTCCTTGACTTACTTTGTGAATTCAAGGACTGGCCTTAAGGTGGCTCGCTACTTTCCGAAATTTGACAACATCTAAGATCTTTATGATTTTTGGTATGCAAACATATGGATATGTGAGTTTTACTTCTGCAGTATTATTTTATAAATAAACAGCGTTATAATGACGTCAAAGCGCCCTCTATCGGTGGCGGCGAAATTGTGTCTTTTTATCAGTAAACCAGTCTATTCTTATCAATTTTCATCCGATTTTCTTCGTTTTGATTTATTGTTCAGTAAATGTATGTCTTTGTAATCATGTCGTTCTTGAACATGTACTTAACAGTCTCCGATTCTATGTCATTTTTCTCTGCGTTCTGACGTCCATATTTAATGCAAATATCGCGCGATATCGCAATGAAGATTGTGTAATTAAAAAAATTCAACACGTTGAATTTTGCTATAATTTTCCGAGCGGTTAGTGAGATAGTGGAGGAAAATATTTATGCAATAAAAATATAGGGTCAATGCGTAAGATATTTTGCTATAACTGTTTTAAAATAAGATAAAGGGTGAGTGAAACGTAATGGTTTTGGTGACGTTAATAGATGTTAATAGAGTTCAAAGAATAATACCAAAATTTTAATAACAATTTTCTTTCGTCAAACATTGCAATAATAAGTATAAACAACACAGGGACTTGATGAAATCTATATTTTTTAAATTGTTGATTATTTTCTCTTTGAAAGCATGCGCTAGATGAGAACATTTACATTTTTTAATCCGACAATGCCTTTTTAAATACTTTTCTAATTTGCAGGACACAGTCTCATACATCATGTTTGTAATGAAAGATAAAAGTCTTATATTATTATATGAATTAACTAGTTTCAGCACAAAAAATAAGATTCACATATTGCTGTATGAATTAGGTCGCTTAGCTTATACAGTGTAACTTCTGAATTCCGCAACTTCTAAAATCCGGAAACTTCTAAAATCCGAACATTTTTCAGGGTCCCGAAATTTCTCCCTCTGTTTTCTTTTTAGTAAATACTTCTGAATTCCGGAGCTTCTAAATTCTGAATTCTGAACAATTTTCAGGTAAAATTTGGGTAATATCAATTCAAATCTACTTCCAAAATCCGGAAATTGAAAAAGGTGTGAATTGAGATTATAAAACATCAAAATGTCAGTATCTTCCAGTTAGCAGAAACCATTTATTTTGACACTTATTACAATCACAACTTGTCAAGCACGTAAAACACTTGATTAAAGTGTGAAAAATAAAAAATGAGAAGTATATTGTGATGAAAAACAAAAAAATACAGGTTATTAATAGCTGATACAACATGAAATTATGCTTTTGTATCAATAAATTCAGTTAAAGGTGATATTGAGATTTAATATACAATGTAGTTATAATTTTTTAAAAGTCCTATAATTTTGCCATTTTATGAATTTAATAAGCTTCCTATATTTTGCATCATGTCTTAAACAATTGATGTTCAATGTTAACCTAATGTTTCTACCTGTTTACACTGGTTTAGATAATTCCGAACTTCTGAATTCCGGAATCTTCCAAATTCCGACATTTTTGGCTAGTCCCACGGGTGTTCAGTTTTCAGAAGTTACACTGTACCCGTTAGAATATTTATTTTACGTTACATTCAGCTTTTAAACACTTTCATAAAATCACATACAGGCAGATGAGCCTCGGTGTCAAAACACATCGTAAAAATGCAATTAAAATAGATATGCATACAAATTTGCCGAAATAAGTGATAAGTTAAATTCAGAAATAATATTCAAATATGTTAAAAAAAAATAAAAACAAACTGTACAATAAATAAAATCATTTATTGCTTACCATTTTTATGTCTGTGCAATACATAGATTATATAATTAAAATCTAATTAAAATGTCATGATAATAAGAAAACAGCACTCTTGTGACAAACTGCAAAACATTTTGGAAGCAAAACTCATACTGAATAAAAAAATATATGAGCATATTCGCAACTGCAGACTAGAACACCCAATATAACCATTACTCAACTCGAATTTTTGTATACCTACTTTCCGCTTTTTCATTACAGCATAACATAGCGGCATTTCTCTGATGAGGTTATACTGTATGTTTTAATTAAATACAAAATATAATCATTAAATAACTTGTGCAACTTTTGTTACCACTGAATACGAATAATGTATTATGTTGACGTTATCGTGTTCATTTTTTAATACAATACAGTTTGCTTTAAAACAAAAAACAAAAAAAAAAAAAAAAAAAAAAAAAAAACAAAACAAAAAAACAACAACAAAAAACAAGAAAAAAACAACAACCAAAAACACGTGTTTATGATGTAAACAATAAAGTGGACTTCTCCCTTATTAAGGGAGATCATAATCAGGTTTTTAACTTTGAATATTCTTCTGTTGCCACGGTGTAATCGGTAAAGTGGTCTTACGCTGAATTCGGAAGGCATGGATTCGAGACACGATTGCGTATTGTACTAATAGATTATCCTTTAGAATTGGTTACTGTGTATGAAATGTTTCAAGGTCCACCTCGGACTCCTGTCATTCATTTCCGAAGAGAAGTTGATACTGTGAGAAACACTGGTTTCGTTAAATTCCCTCCGCTATAATTAAAATACTGTTGAAAGCGGGTTAAACCCAATATTAAAAAATAAGAAGATATAAAACATAAAATGCATTGTTCATTATTTTCATAGGCTCTTCATAGCACTGCATCATGTGCAGACAAAAAACGAGCTTCTCCCACAACTATATTCACACAAATTGAGGATCCTACATGAATGATCGTCTTCAATACAATGGAATCTGTATTTAATATGCAACATTCTCCGCTTATTAACATACAAAATAAATCAATGGATCTTTCGTCTCAAATCGAGAAATGATAACGGATTCAGGTCGCCTCGAAGATGCGCTAGTAAACGCATACCGTGAGTCAGCGAGATAAAAATAAATAAGAATATCTGTAATTATGTGAAATACGTGAGAAATTAAAACCATAGCATGAGAACGTGATTCCTACTTTAAATCTGAGTCTCACGCTAAGTGCAGGAATATAATTTACTAGTATTAAATAGAGTAACTGATGGCTGTTTATATATAAATTTTTATACGTATATATATTTGTTTATTTGCGTCTCATCTATGTACACACAACATATTACAAACATAAAATATCATAAGACATGTACACAGCCATTCTATATAAGAATTATAAGAGACAAGAAAATCATTCACACATAAAAGAAATCTACTTATTACAAAAGTGGCTAAAAGGATAAAAAAGTTGTTTGAGTACCTGTAAAAAATAATTTTTATATATTGTAAAATGAAGCTTGTAAAATACTAATTACTTAAAACCACATGCAACAGTTAAAATTTTGTACTTATGGTGTATTTAGTCCTAATGACAAGATATTACTTCTTTAAAAATAATAATTTCCACTTAGCTTATTAACATCTTTAAATTGTACTTGTATTAACAAATAAAACCATTAAAAAACTTGTTAGAGTTGTGCTATTGTATAGTTAAGCAATAGTGTTGTGTTACAATTTAATTAGTATTCTTACTATATAACAAGTTGTTTCTATATTTAAGAATCTCACAGCAGGTTTTTGCGAGCAATCTTATCTTATGAGTGTCCTGGTGGGCAAATAAGTAAATAAACTGTTCATGTTTTGACATTGTAGTAAATAAGTCACAAGTATAGTTAGCATAATCTAACAATGGTTTCCTAATGTTGTCATACATAAAACATTCCATTATTACATGCATTTCATTTTCAATACCATTTTGACAAAGTGGACATATCCTTTCATGTTCAGGTAAGTGTTCATATCGACAAGTTTCAAGACGGATAGGTGCAACTCCGCAACGGAATTTAGCCAAAGCTGACCTGTTAGAAACAGGAATTAATAAACGACAATATTTCTCTGTAACATACTCTTTTTTGAAATGCCTGTATGTACGAAGTTTATTTCTCCCGGAACCATTGCTACTGTTTTCCCTGGAAATATCCTCTTTCCACTGATCGATATGAACATCAACCAAAGCTTTAGTTAAATCATCAACCATACTTTTGCGATTAAATGGGAAATGAACATATTGATAAACATCAAGTCCTAATGACAATAAAAAGTTTTCAACAATATAGCTCTAGTTTTTACAATTGTTTCCCTTTTTGTTAAAAGCCCTGTTGAAAATTTTTTTATTCATTCTACTTTCTCTAAGACAAAGAGTTCTGTGTCAGTGGTTACCCACTGCTTTCTATTGCTCAACAATAATTGGATTCCAACCTGTTTCACCACATACAGCAGCATTTGGTGTGTATTTACCCGTGCCTAGGAAATACCTCATAGCTCTGTTATGAATACTATTAATACAACTATAAGATTTTGTACCCCAAATAGAAGCTCCATATGTTATAACAGGTACAACACATGTATAATACAATTTCGTATAAACATTAAAATGCAAACCCCCTGAATTTTTAAGTTTTGCTATAAGGAGACCAAGAGCGCGACTTGCACTTTGAGCTACATGTTTAATAGCGATATTGTAATCCAAATATTCGTTCAACAATAGACCTAGATACATGTATTGGTTAACAGTTTCTAACGCAGATTCACCACATGTAAATTTGAAATTTGAAATTGGAATAGAAGGGTTTCTAAAATGAATAACATTACTTTTTTCAACATTAATAGACATACCATTTACAGTACACCAATTAGATAATAAATCCAGCATGCATTGAAGGTTTTCTTCGTTTTCAGCTATCAATACAATGTCATCGGCATAGAGAAGAATTGCAATAATATCTTCATTAATGGCAATGCCTTTGTTACTATTTTTTAGTAACAAAGCTAAGTCACTAACATAGATATTAAACAATACAGATGACAGCGAACATCCTTGTCTTACTCCGGAATTTACTGGGAACCAGTTGTTAAACTGTTTACCCTGATACAAGATGTGACATTGCAATAAAGAGATTTTACAGCACTTAACATTTTTGTTGAAATACCTATATTTTCTAACTTTTTCCATAGCACGTTTCTATTAACTGAGTCAAATGCTTTTCGAAAATCAATGAAGGCACAAAAGTTGGATAATTTGCATTTCTTGTGCGTGTCAATGATATTAGTTAAACTAGAAACATGGTCAATAGTACTTCGAGTTCTTCGAAATCCATTTTGCTCTTCTACTAAAGTATCAACATTACTGGTCCAATTAACAATTCGTTAATTAAGAATGCTGGTATATAACTTATACATAGTACAAGCAAGGGAAATACCTCTATAAGACAAAGGCTGGCGCTTGTCTATTATACGTGTAGAAAAGTTTTGAATTAAATGTCTGCTAGATTTTATAATAAAGTTAAGACTACCAGTGAATCATGACTTCCAGTTCGTTGTTACTTCAGTTGATCATACATTTTTGAAAAGTAAATTTGATTCATTTCCTACTAACTGATATATACAATTCAAAATTGTTAATTCAAAATTGTTACATATGATAACATGGAAGTTTATGTAGTACCGAGATACACATAACATGATGACACTGCGACTGCGCCAGCCTTTGCATTCTTCATTTTCTGACATTCTTTGCAAAATTTATGTTATTATTATTTCCACTTAGGTGGCATTTCAATTATATTTTACAATGTTCTGAACTGCCCTTCATCCTCGAGGTATTTATAACCATTCGTTGCAGTTTTTCAGAGATTGATACCAACTTTTGCAGACAGTCATGCCCTGAGTTGTTGTTCATGTTTATTATTGAAGTTATTCATGAAAATGCAGGCACCTGACAGGACTTTTAAAAGAACATTTTTACGGAACATGTCTTAATACCTTAATACTATTGTTGTTAAAGGTTTTCACACATTTTTATTCCTGTCAGTATGAAATTTATCGAAAAAGTCGTGAACATTTCAACAGTACGCTCACCGCGGCTTTTGCCTTTTCCGCGATACCACCGCGGACAATTTTTTACTACCGCGCACAAACGCGGTGGAGGTCCGCGATAAAAACAATCACTTCCCCCGCGATCCACGGTGTCTAGTTTTTTCCACCACGGACCAAAATCCGACGATTGCAGTCATATTATCGTTAAAATCGGTCATCCGTGTTTTGCGGGGTAACGCGGGGTCAGAATAAGTAAATCTAAGAAAAGAAAAAATAAACAAACAACAAAAATTACATAAGTCTATGGCCGTGGATATGCTTTTATTTTAACTTGAAGAATAAGTAATTTATACGCAGTCCTTGCATTTTTAAAATAATTTTAATTGTTTATTTTCTCATCGCCAGAACCCACGGTACACTATTCGTAAATACTGCTTTTTTAATACCAATACCGGTTCACGGCCTGGGTTACTGAGGATGCCTTTTCTTTGATATAAAGTTATGAAACAGTTCTAATTTTAACAGTACATTTCTTACTACATCCCCTTGTTTATTTTATGTCTTGCAACAAAAATAACAACACCCACAATTTGTACAATCTACGATGAAATATTAGAATAGAGTTATGAAATTTTACTCGCCAATCTCCGAATGTATTAGTCAACGGAAAACACATCTTTCTACAAAAAGAATTAAATAAAATAAAACAGTGTTCCCTCAATTTTACAATGTTTGATACAGTTCTGAATTTTAACAGTATATTTCTTACTACATCCCCATGTTTATTTCATGTCTTGCAACAAAAATAACAGCACCTTAAATTTGTTTTCAGCATGTTCTGGGAAAGAAAATTTCAACGTTACAACACCATATGTTTACGTTGTGCAGTTTATTCAACATTGCTGGTATATGTAATATCAGCTTAAAAAATAAAACAGAACAAAGAATAAAATTGTTATTTTATTTATTTTCATTGTTTTTAATGTCGGGTATGTAGTTTCTATGTTGACCCCAAAATTTCATCATTTAAGAAATCCGTCACGCTATCGGGTATGTAGTTTCTATGTTGACCCCAAAATTTCATCATTTAAGAAATCCGTCACGCTATCCTACTTTTTTTTGTTCTGCATATTCATTCAGGGATCTGCATACCCGATATATTCCAGTCTGAAAAGAATAAGTATAATTTTTCGAATATATCTTTATTAAAACTTAATCAAAAGTGTTGAACATTAATTTACTGGTTGAAATGCTATATGTTTCGTTATAGGATATTATGTTATTAGGCCAATTTTCAGGGATCTACATTAGATTTGTTTTTTTTAAAACTTGTAGCCACGTGCGTGACAGAGGTGCTTATTATCACAATAAAAATTAAAACAAAAGAAAAAAATGTTAATACATCCGTTTTCTTGTCGGTAGTCATACATATTCCATTGAAAAGATTACAGAACTGGACACGCGAAACCCGCAAAAGTCGCGTTATGCCGCGAGTGTAGTCTATGACGCGACTGGACATTACGCGATAAAACATTGCCGCGTGCAAATTCGCCAAATTTCATGGCGGTTCTCGAAAAATCGCCGCGATGTATCGCCGTAAATGTCATGTATATTTATTAATATTTAGCAATAGGGTATGTAAGTCTCGTCATGTGACTTGCGAGATTTCACGATATTTTGCACTTCCGGGAACAAACAAATATCAACAACATTGCTAATCTATATTGGGTAATACTTGTATGCCGGTAAGAAAGTAAAACTTACACAGAAAATCAATGGATATGTGGAAATTGGCAGAGTCTTTTTATTTTGTAACGAAATGCAAATGGTTTCATCTTGTGAACAAGTATCAATGAAAGACACTTCGTATAATCTTCAGGTGGGTGTGTCACTTCGAATTCAGTTTATCGCAATAAATGCTGTAATATTTTCATTTTTCTATGTAAATCTAATAAATTTGTTATTTGATACAAATTATTTGCATCTGACTTCAGACTGGTGAATTTGACTTTATCAATTTCTTATAGCGCAACCTGATTATCTCTCAGAAATACAATGTTTAGAAATTTCGGACAGCACATACTTCGGATAGAACGTTTCAATATGATTATCAGCATGTTTTAGCTGAATACATTTTCATCTCACTGAATATTTTATTTATTATTATTATTATCTTTATAAAGCACACACAGTCAAGCTATATAACCAATTTAAATTGTCATAAAATTTGATAAAATATTTTACTCCTGTAGATATTTAGACAGAGGACAGTGGTGAGATGAAAAACGTCAGTATCCAATGTAAATACACATGCATGACATGATGTAGCTGCTGTAAAATCGTTTTGGTAAGAAATATACTTAAAGCTACTTAAACTACATTAATGAAAAACATATATTCATGTATAACATAATGTTCACGTTTTTGTAAATAATTACAAATGTACAGTGTAGCTAAATAAACAATCAGTATGGCATATGTAGTTTATTCATGTTGAATACTGATTAAAGTATTTTTTCTCAAGTAATTTGGTCATTTTTTAGTTAAATCATGTTCAGAAAATGGTTACGAAAACTTAGTCACTATCACATTTTTTAACATCATTTGTCAAAGCAACTCTACAATGTATATAAACTAGGACACCAGGAAAGGTTTCTTCCTTTTCAACAATATTTTCTATTCATGACAATATTTTTCTTGAAAATGATTGAAACTATTAGCTGACTAATTATTATTACTTTCAACTCATGATAAATTTTCTTTATATGCAGGATTGTGATTTTATGGTTGGGTCTTGAGTACTTGGCATGGCTCTTGATTTATTTTGGAGTGTTCACCATCAGATTAGTAACCAAATAGTGATACCACTAGACATATGTTGAAAGGAAATGTCCATACACAGCCTTGGAGTACATAGTAGTAGAGACATGGCAGTCCATTACAGATTTTTGACTGAATTAAAGCTTCTTAGAGCTCCATGGCTCGTGTAAACTGTCTGACTGAATGTTTGTATTCTAATAAAAACTACGGTTGAAGACACTTCAAAGACATATGTCAGTGTAAAAATGTTAAACAAGACATCTGTCTTTCAAACTCTTTGTTAGAAATAAATAACCTGTCATAACTTTATATTTACTGAATTATATTCAAAGATAATTTATCTTCTGCAAATGGCTGTCCAAAACAGTTTCAACCAGGCATCATTCAGTTTCAAAACAGTTAAGATAAATCTGTAAATATCAAAGAAAACTTGTTTCTGAGGCAAGATGTGTAAAATTCCTTCCACAAAAAGACTTTTACTGCTCTTAGAAAAGCCATGGTTTGCCATGGTTTGCATTGTACATGGCAGGTAGTAAGTAATACCAGAGTAAACAATATTAATGCAATTCATCTGTGTTGAGTATTCAGTTGCAACACACTAGCTTGCTAGCCCTTGAAAGCCCAAGTCTGTCTCTTAATCACAAAATTGGAGAAGACATGCAATTATCCATTCCTTGAAAGATTTTAGTGTCAGAGGGACAGTTATTACATACCATATACTTCTTTGTGTTTCAAATTACCTGTAATATAATGTATTGGCATTTGACCAAAAGTGAATTATCTATACAAAACATGCAAAACTTAGGGTTTGCACTTGATACAATACAATTATATCACTGATACATTAAAATACCCAAATTGGGAATGTTTCAAAATTGTCAATGTTTAAAAAAAATCAATGCTTTTAACTTCTGTCCATGTACATAAAAGTAAATGAAGTCATTGAAGAGCTATAAAGAACTATTCATCAATATTATTTAGATAGTGTCTGTTTCGATTTTAGGCCAGACAAATTCAAATGACATGCATAGTATTTACTGCAATCTAGCCATTGCTGTTGGAGAATTTAAGTACACACTTATTTTGCAGATGAACCCTTATGATCAAGAACAGCAAGAAGAAACAAAAAACAGTTTATAAGTTTGATAAACTTTTATTTTTACACAAATTATAGTCCACTGCTTTGCAAATATATCACACTGATTTTCCAGTGGAAAAAACTTCACTCAGGAAAGCACTTGAAATTATTATTAGTTATTTAGACAATTTGACTTTATACTGTGAATGTCTACTGATACAAAAATAGGCATATTTCCTTTTACAAATGTAAAGACTTTGAAAATTTACATGAACAAATTATCATGGAGTTGTCAGCTTGGTTTCAAAGCTTTGAATGCAAATTTGTAAGCTTATTTGCTAGGTACCATACTCACATGCATATATAATTG
Source organism: Ruditapes philippinarum (assembly GCF_026571515.1). NCBI lineage: Eukaryota > Metazoa > Mollusca > Bivalvia > Venerida > Veneridae > Ruditapes > Ruditapes philippinarum. The sequence goes on from NW_026855057.1 coordinate 27,640, forward strand.
AAAAAGTTTTAGTGTCTTGATACTATTCTCCATAGTTAGAAATGGATCTATACTATTAAACTTTGCATACATCTATGATATATCCTTTCTGATTTAATTAACAAAACTCATACTTGGGATCTGGGGTTTATTATACCAATATAAGTTTTGAAATTTTGATAAAATTGAAGGGAAGATATATCCGAATTACTGTGCTATGTCCGAATTTTGTATAACTTTAATATACACTAGAATTAAAGCGTTTCTCCATTGTTTATTTCAATAAATAAAGTGGTTTGAATAAATTTCTCACATAAGTAGTTTTAAAACACTACCAAAAGCTAAACAACTAGAATTAACTACCTTGACAAAACATCCGAAAAAATTGTCATTATCCGAAAATAAAACTAGTTTTATAAAACTCTATAAAACCCTCGGTTTTTCGTCAGATAATTGACCTACCTGCATATTTTTACCCGTGCTTTCCATTCCTGACAATCTGAAGAGGTTCGAAACAAATTTAACTTCTATATCTCTTGAGTTTTTCCGGGTTACCTATATGCGTAATGGTAAATATGTCTGCCGATGTACCCGGAAGTGGAAAATCGGAAGTGAAAGTAAACGAGACTTACGGGCCCTATTGAACATGTACAGTACATTGTACAGCGTATACGTTTTGTATTGAAAACAAAGCAATCAGGTGCTGGATGAAAATTAGTTAACAACTAAATGAGATTAAAATTACAAAATGTAATTGGAACTACATCAAAGAACACACGATGACAAATTTTCCAATTGTTACTTTGATAATAATACAAAATAATGTAATTAAAATCCGTTGTTTACTTTCGCACATATTCTGTTTTTAGAACAATACAGAGTGACATTTATTACCGATTCACAGGTGAACACTAATTATTATGTCTAATACGCTAATTATAATTGTTGAAAATTGTAAATGTTTTATCACTTAAATTGAGACTTTCTTTACTTTCAATTTCACGAGTTAAAAAAATGCCAGGTGAATGAGATGAGAAGGTGATAAGTAGCAAGATGCAAGTTGATTAGTCGACAATAAAATAATTTAATTACAAAAAATTACAAGATTTTCTTGATACAACTTTATGTAGATCTACTTATTAATTTTCATACATGTACATGACATTGTATATTATTTAAATACGAATGGTTTCAAGTTCATAGAGTACAACATACATATATTATACAAAGTAACATGTATTATTCCCGGCGAATCACTGCAAATGTTCACGGAAAATCGCCGCGAGTTGAATTCGCGGGAATTGTCTCAAGTTGCCGCGAATTCCCTCGCGTTATAAAGCGAATACGCGAATTGTGCGGGTTTCGCTTGTCCAGTACTGTAAATATATCTAGAAATGAAATAAATACATGATAATTATAAAATGTCTTGCCGGTAAATCTTCGCTACGCAGAATGTCTGATTATTTTTTCCTGTCGGTAGTCATAGATATTCATGCAATGTCTTCAATGAAAAGTGGGAACATGTTCATAAAATACTTTCAACACAAACTTTGCAACTGATTATATTAAGTTACAAAAGGTTTCTTGTCGGTATGAACGTTACAGTACACGCGTTGCATCAGATTTTTTTTTCTTGTCTGTCACCATATTTTTAATTTTCTATATAATATTATAAAGAAACGAAACAAAAAACAAACACTCAGATTAAAAGAAAATAAATAAGCCATGCATATATTAAACATGTACGAGTACATGTTAATTAGCAACTCATGGGTTCTTGTCGGTCTTTGACGGTTCTTGTCGGTAAATAGGGATACTCATTTGTATAAAAAAATATGTTTACACCTGTAACTGATTGAACGATCGGATTTCCTGGAAAATACGGAAAATACCTGGTGAAATAACTTTTTTTGGTAGCAAAACGGGCCCGAACAGCTTGTCATTTCAAAACTTATGTCTATTCACACGGAAATAAATGCATTATTACGTTAACTTAAATAATCGGGGTCAGGGAAAAAATACAGGTTGCAATAACTTTTGACTAGCGGTACGGCCCCGGACGCTAGCTGTTGCAACTTCTGAAATTGACGTCCAAAAACATTCTGAAATGGAAAATAAAAGCAAATAAATTATTTTAGTAGACCCTAATATAAATTTTTAACTGTACTATTACATGTTTTTCATAAAGTTTACAAGTTCCATAAAATACTTGTAAAATTCAATCGTTTTCACGATTGAATACCACCGCGGTCCACGGAGATTGACCACTGCGTTCCCCCGCAATTAACCACAGTGGTCCGCGGGAGAAACGCTAACGGCTGAAGATTTATGTCCGCGGTGGTGAAAATTTTCTGTCCGCGGGGTTACGCGGACAATATTTGAGCAAATTTTCGTCCGCGTTGAGTCACATCCGCGGGGACACGCGGGTTTTGCAAAAGCCGCGCTGAGCGGACTGTTCCTTGAGAAAAATATTTGACGTCACCAAAATCAATATGTTTTACTCACCCTTTATTTTATATTCAAATAGTAATAGCAAAATATCTTACGCGTTGACCCTATATTTTTATTGCATAAATATTTTTTTTCATGACTTCGCTACATGTTTAAAAAATTAAAGCAATATCACCTTGTTGATTTTCTGTTATTTCACAATCTTTATTGCGATATCGCGCGATATTTGCATCATATATGGACGTCAGAACGTGGGAGAAAATAAAGTAGAATCGCAGAGTATTAAGCAAATGTTCAAGAAATACATCATTACAAAGACATGCATTTATTGAACATTATAAAATTAAAATGAAGGACATCGGATGAAACTTGATAAGAACAGACCGGTTTATTGATAAAAAGACGCAATTTCGCCGTCACCGATAGAGGGCGCTTTGACGTCATAGTAACGCTGTTTATTTATGGAATAATGCTGCAGAAGTAAAGCTTACATATCTACATGTCTGTATACCAAAAAATCATCAAGATCTGAGATGTTGTCAAATTTCGGTCGGAAAGTAGCGAGCTACCTTAAACCTTTAAATAATGAATTCTCCATGACTGACCTAATAAATAAAGCCTAAAATTGTGAGCTCTCTACAGCACTTTTCAGAAGTGAACTAAACCCTGAAAGGACAAACACTCTACCCTTTAATGGTGAACACTCTTCAGGTGTTACTTTAAACCCTGAAACGAAGAACACTCTTCAGGGGGTGATTTACCCAAAATTTGTGAACATTGCAATAGTGACTTCATTCCCCTAAAATGGTGAACATTCCTTAAGTGTGACAAAAATTACCCTGAAATGGTGAACATTACAATATGAACTTTAAACCTTATAATGGTGAACACACTTCTGGTGTGACAAAAATTAACCTGAAATGGTGAACATCCCTAAAGTGTGACAAAAATTACCCTGAAATGGTGAACATTACTATAGTGACTTTAAAACTTTAATGGTGAACACACCTCAGGTGTGACAAAAATTACCCTTAATGTGTGAACATTTCAAAAGAATTCTAAACCTTAAAATGGCGAACACTCTTTTGGTGTGACAAAATTTACCCTAAAATGGTGAATGCTCTGTGAAAGTGACTTCAGACCCAACAAGTCAAGATGAGACGGTGAAGAATTTCAAGTGGTATTAAATTTTGACATAGATTTAAAAATGAAAAAGCTTGATCAATCTATTATTTTTTCTACAGGAGGAGAAAAGTTAATTGCCAGTGTGGATATGCCTACAACAAACATATTCCAAATTCAGACACAAGACACCTTGAAAAGTGGGTCTACAACAAACATTCCATCAAGAAAACAACAAATGCGTTTGGAGACATAGAATTTGAGGGCTATGGTGGAAATGTGGGAAAGGTAAACAATTTCATAATGCTGCTTTAATGTTATGGTGGAAATAGTGGGAACTGTAAATAATATCATTATTCTGCTTTTATGTTATGGTGGAAATTGTATGAATAGTAAAAATATCACAATTCCACTTTTATGCTATGGTGGTAATGTGGGAAAGTAACCAACAGGTACTGAGCATTGAGTGTTAAGTCTCTTACTTAATGAAACAATGGCTTGAATGGTTTGGACCAAAGTGGCAAGAACTCTTTAGATTACCAGTCCAACATGTTAACCACTCTGCCATGCTGCCACATTATTAATGGAAGGTATGAATTATGGCTGATCATATTTTAGACCTGTTTTCAGACTTCCAACTTCTTTTGGGTTGGGAGTGGGAGTCCCAGGCAGGACTCATATGTTGAAAATCCTAGCGAGAACCCTGTGTTTAATTTTCTTACAGTATGTACGGGTAGACGTAGACACAAAGATGTCGGACATGTTAGACCTGATGATGGAGGTATGGGGACTTGACAAGCCAAATCTTCTCATCTCAGTGACTGGTGGTGCCAAAAACTTTCAAATGAACAAACGACTCAAGGAGACATTCAGACGAGGTCTGATGAAGACTGCTTTAACTACAGGTAAAGTTTGATCAATCTGTCTCTCCATACAATCTCTCTCATTAGCAAGTAAATATTTGATGTTTTTAGTTATAGGAAAACCTAAACAAATTCACAATACTTTTTCGCATAAGAGTTTACTAAAGATATGACAAGTTTTTTAGTTGTATGTACAGGATTTTCACTCTGAAATAATTAAAAGCCAGCTATGTTTGACATTGAGAATTTAAGGACATTTTCAAGTTTAAGTTATTGTAGATCATTTTAGTATATTAAAATTTAAACACATATAATTACGTACTGTAGCAACAAAATTTGTAACAACTATCTTCAGATTGAAATTAGATGTAAAAAGTGACCAGGATGGCCTAATGTATTGAATGCATTAATCCTTAGGAGGCTGTACCCAAAACTACAAAGCCTTTAAGACTAGTATAGAGCCAGACAGGCCTGCACATCTGTACAGTCTGACCAGGCTGAATACTTTTGCAAGCTCTTTTTTTCTTATTAAGTTTGTTTTTCTATTAACTCCCCTTAAGATATTATTGGACTGTTCCAAATTTTAAGCAAGGTTAAGCTGTTACACAAAATAATATAGAAATATGACCCTAAAAATGTGTTAAGATCAGGATAAAAAACACAGAAACAAACAAAACAAATAAAACAGGTTAAGGATTAAAAAAAGAGAGGTTATCAAGTTTGTTTGTTTGTTTGTTTCATTTTACGCATTTTCCCAACAGTATTTCAGTCATGTAGGCGGGTAATTTCTTAACCATCGTTCCTGAAGAGTTACACCAGTACTAGACTACCTTCCTCCGTGCTAAACTACCAAAGAATATCCCGGAGATCGAAGCCACACCAGAGAAGTAACTGGATTAGAAGTCATCGACTCTAACCCCTCGACCACGGAGGCGGTCAGGTTAATTTTCTTGTTAATATTGACAGGAGCTTGGATTGTGACAGGAGGGACTCATGCGGGTGTGATGAAACACGTAGGTGAAGCTGTTAAAGATTTCGGTGTGGCATCAACATCAAAGAACCCTGTCATCTCAATTGGTATAGCACCGTGGGGCTGTATACAAAACAAAGAAGTTCTCATTGATGATCAGGTTGATACAATTCCATTTTTGTAAAATTCTTATTTCAAAAAATTATAACTGAACATATAGAGGATATTCATGTTTTTTTCTATAAATACAGGATTTATTTTCTTCGAGTGATATGGCAATAAATATTTCATGAGTGGCAATAGCAAGACACCAGTAAAAATACAGAAAATATGTTACACTGCAGTGATAAGTAAATTTTACTGTGAAAATATGGAAATTGAAAATATGCATTTTATTTCATCAATATTTCTCATAATTTCATTGATAAGTACTAGTATATAATATTTTTCCTTATTTTCCTAAGTCTTGCCTTTCGAATACGTAACTTCAAACTTGATTTGCAAAATAAGCACGATTCAGAATAGATGTATTGTTTATATGCTAATTGAGTGTATTAGAGTTGTAATGAGGAATGTGTTTGAAATCATACAAAGAAATAGTTTATCAGGGAACAAAACAAAGATGTTACAAAGGGATTAGACTTCTCCATCTAAATTACAAAAATAAATTTGGATCTCAAACTTTTTCATAGCTGCTATTACAAAAATTTAACCACCAAATTATTAAGTGCAAAGTCTTTTACAGTTATGAAAATTGTTTTTGTTGTCTTGCTATTCCTAAATTTGTTATTTCATCATCAGTTTGTTTTTTGGGTTTTTTTTACTGAGAAAAGCTAACCTTTTTCAAGAGACTTTACTAACTTGATTATGATTTATAATTATCTAAATATAAGTACATATTTGTTTCACAGTGTACAGGACTATGGCCAGCTAACTACAGAATTGAGAATGAACAGAAACCTCACGAGAGTTTTCTGGACCCTAACCATACACATTTTATCCTAGTGGATAATGCTACAGAACACAAGTTTGCTATGGAGATTGACTTTAGAACAAGACTGGAAAATAATATAGCCAAAATAAGAACAGACACAGGAGACAGTATGTAGAGATATATCAGACGATTATTTGCTAAAATATAATTTTTATATACAATTTAAGTGATTTTCTTTAGCTCATCTATTTGAAGAATAGGGAGAGCTATAATAATTGTACTCACCCAGTTGTCAGGGTCCACCTTTGTTAATTTTATGCATGCAAGTTGGTATCTCCAAATCTACTGAAGAGATTGGGTTGAAACTTCACACACTTATTTGAGAACATAATAGAAGGACACTGTCAAAAGCCCTTAGCTCTTACATGATCTTTTACAGAATTATAGCCCTTTTGTTCTTAGAAAATTTGACATCATTCAGGCTTTTGTTTTACTATCATGCACTGAGAATAGTCATGCAAGCAAATCCATCCGACAGCAGTTGCTAAAACATAGTGGGAATAGTCAATGGTTTGTTCTGGAAGAGGAAAAGCATGGAAAAAGCTTGCTTGCAGGGTCTGTAATGTGATCAGAAGCGCCACCTGTGAGCAAACCTTATTAATTAACAGACTTCTCATTTTAGTGAGAGTCCAGTGTTATTAGATTTGCTATACATGTATTATGATTGCCACAGTAGTTGAAAAAAATAACAAAAACTTTTGTTTTGCCAAGAAAATGTTATTGTAACTATGTAACTTAGTTATATACTTTTATGTGAAGTTTTGTCTCAATAGTCTATATTATACTTTCTAAACAGATGCTGTATCAGTGCCTATAGTGTTGTTAGTGTTGGAGGGCGGGCCAGGTACGTTGGAGAATGTACATCAAGCTATACATAAGAACACACCATCTGTAATAGTGAAGGGGTCGGGTAGAGCTGCTGATATTCTAGCATACGCTTATCAGAACTCGAAGGAAGAAGAAATAGAAGCCACAGACCAGGAAGGAAAGAAACAGAAAAAGTATGTTGTTTGCAATGTGTTTAGTTTAAACATATTTATTTAAGCTTGATTGCAGAACAACTTATATTAATCATGTTCGAGTCCGCTTCCTGGAACTAACCAGTACTGGTGGTATTTGAAGAAACATGGTCGTTCCCCGGGTAGGGCTTGAACCCATGATCCCTTAATTGAGAGGTAGACACATTACCCACAAGGCCACTGCTCCACTACAGAGTGTTTAATTTTACTTTTTACCTTGATTTTATTGTTCTGAGAATAGTGGGGTTGTCTTATCCACCCTGGTATCAGAGTTTGCATGTACACTTTGTACAGATTTTGAAGTGCATTGATTTGTTTTATTTGGACTTTTTATAGCGATTTGACTCAGACAATGCTATACATCACCCATCAGAAGTTGATTTATGTTATAGACAGAATCATTAGATAATGTTTATTTGAATAAATCATGTTTAAATTTATATAAGCCAATACACTACACAAATGATAAAATCATGTAAACTTTCTTATCTCATTAACTGTTAAAGTACAAATGTGTTCACTTAAAACCTTGTGCATATCTCCAGTGTCATAACTATATGTCATTGAACAAGACCCATATCTTAAGCAAGACTTTTTATCTTTAAATCTTTGAAACCAGTACAAGTAATAATTTTTGTAACTTCCAATACATGTATATTAATGTAAATGGTTTCATAATTGTGGTTCATTAGATTTTAATTATTCACCAACACTTGCCCCTCACCGATGTGTGTTCGAATCCCGACAGGGACTTTGGATTCTTTTATGTGAGGAAGCTATCCAGCTAGCTGACGGAACATGTCGGTGGTTCTACTCAAGTGCCCGTTTGTGCCTAAAATAATGCACGGAAGGGCACCTTAGGTCTCCCTCCACCAGTAAAGCTGGAACGTCGCGATATGACCTATACTGTGTAAATGTGACGTCAAAACCAAAACAAACAAAAAAAGATATTCACCAACTAATAACATAAAACATTTGAGCAATGAATGTTGAGTTTTCTTGCTTAAGGAAACAAAGGCTTGCTATTTGTGGTCTGATTTGGTTTTTCTTATTGTCATCTTGATATATATGCTATTTTCAGAGCACGAAGATTCATGGACGATTCCCTGCTGGTAGAAGTTAAAGAGATGGTGGAAAAAGAGTTTAAAAACGATGTAGACACACATGTTGGTCGTATAAAAGATTGTCTAGAAAAATGTGATCTCATGTCAGTGTTTGAGCTAGATAATAAGTCAGGGGTTAAAGAAATTGATGTAGCTATGTTACAGGCATTATTGAAAGGTAAAAATAATCTTGTATTTAGTAGTAAATTTCAAGACATTCTTTACAAGAAAAATGGAATAAGTGCAGTGCTTTTGAAATTGGAAAATCCAGCTTACTTACCTGTATGTCAATGAAAACAGTTCAGGGACAGAAAAAATTGTATTTCTAGGGTAAGCAGTTCATCTACAAAATGAATAGAGTCGTACCTCTTTTAGTCATAGATAGGTTGTTTCAAGAACTTTTTCCATTTTTTATTGAAAAAGGAAAGTCTTTTTGCATATTTGGAAGTACACAAATGAGTTGACCATGAATTTTATTCAAATAATATCTGAATCATGTAGAGACAAAGCAAGTCTTTAAATGCTAACAAGAACATATACTTTTCTCTAAATTTTGAATACATGTATGTCATACCTTAATAGATTGACGGTGCAATTTCAATCTTATTTTATAGCCAATAAGAATCAGGTATTTGATCAGCTACGTCTTGCCCTCGCCTGGAACAGAATTGATGTTGCAAAAAGTGATATCTTCACAGATGACAAAAGATGGCCGGTTAGAAGAATATTTAACATGTTATTAACTGTATAAAAAAATTCATTATAAACCATAAATATCTGATGTCTAATTGAAACAAGATCTAGCTTTATGCTAATTATCTAATGTAAGGATATCATTGATTCAAACTTGTAGCTCTCTTAAAATAAGCTTTAAAAGTTTATCTTGAATGATAAACAAAAGAAAGCTTGATCGAAAGATGACGCTCCAGCTAGCTTAAAGAAGGTGGTGGTTATACATAGGTGGCTTCTCAAGCCTTTAACAATGCATGAAGGAGCATCAATGGTCTTCCTCCACCAGCAAAGCTGAAATGCCCCCATGTGACAGTTTTCAGCATTGGTGTGAGTGAAAAAGTCAACGAAATAAGAGGAGATGATTGCAGACTGGTCTTGTTTTACTCAGGTTTCCGATTTCAAATCACTTGCTCTCTTACAGCTCTGGGTCCAAGTTCTACCAAGAGCATTGAATGATTTCTTGTGCGAATTATATCTGTCTAGCTAGCTGAAGATAGGTGGTTCCACCTTGGATGTCCAACCTTACCTGAAAATTGTAGTGAAATGTTATAAGGGTCAAAGCTTCTTCCTCTTACTGCAAAATGCTCTGATCTTACCATATTTCATGAACACAGTGTTGTTATGACTTAAAACCCAGCCAGTTATAAGAAAAAATATATTTGTACAGGCTGACGATATGATGAATTCCTTAGCACCTGTACTAGCAACACTATTAACATCTATATCAAATATATTTGTACATGTAGAGTATAAATTATGATAAATTTATAAGCACATAGTTATATTAGAAACACTGTAAATATGTATTACAGACTGGAAGTTTGGATGATGTAATGTTCTCTGCTATACAATTGAACAGGGTTGATTTTATTGAACTGTTTCTAGACCATGGAGTGTCCCTCAAAGAATTTCTTACAATGAAAAGACTTCTATTGTTATACAATAAGGTAAGTTAATCAACTATATCAGAATGAATTTCAAGTTTTCACTTTAAAGGTCCATTATGCCCAAGAAATGCTTTCGTTTTTATTTCTGGAAAGCTTTTAATTTTTAGTGTACTTTTACAGTTTCCAAAATGATACACTTCGCCAATTACCTGAACCGTTTTTCTTTTGTTTCTTTTCGCAAATAGTAAAGTTATAGTGATTTAGTATTTTGGATGGAAATCAAAATACTACTTTGTTTACATTTTGCTACTTTTTTGACAAATAATTTCACATTTAGTTTAAACAATATTTTGTTTATAATCCACACATTTACATAATAAAGTACATAAAATGAAATTTAAAGATTGTAAGATTGTTGACGTGAGATCATGTGCATCATACCATTATAAGTTCAAATCTGACCAGAGAGTAAGAATATGTCCATAATAGCTGCCGGTTTCTTTTTGCCGCGCCAGTTTTTGGCAAATTCAACCCCTATTTTTACGCGCTTTAAAAAATGAAAACTATCTTAAATTGTCAAATTTACTAAAAGGTTTAAAAGTTAATGTGTTTTGTTTTTCTATCTTTTATATTTTTTTTTGTAAAAATGCATTGAAAATTTGCATTTGCCATGGCAAAGTGTGTTTTGCCATGGCATTTCGGCATTTTGCCATGGCAAATAATTTGCCATGGCAAATTAGAATTGCCATGGCAAGATTTTTCCTACTTTTGCCATGGCAATTATTTTTTTAAAACATCACAAAACATTCTAAAACTTATCCTATGACATGTTATTGGTGTTATTGTTATGTTTTTATTTGCCATGGCAATTACATAAAAGTTTGCCATGGCAAAATATTATCAATAAAAAAACATTTTTTTTTTAATTTTTTTTTTTTATAAATTTATACATGGCAAATAACATATTAAGGAATATAATATTTCAAATTTTAAAGTTTACGCAAGAAATATCTTTTCAACCACGGGTCCTATTAATTAGAATACATTATATATGACATTTTAAAATGACAATAATTATAAAATCAAGGATCAAATATAATCATTTATGCTAAATAGTAATAATAAAGCTTGTGTGGTAGTTATATAACAGAGAAAACTAAGAATCCCTAGAGAAAGCCCAACACTGCAATTTGAGCCTGTTCATGGACGGTACTGGTAGTCCAGTGGTAGGACGCGCGCTTAGGGGTCGAGAGTCCTGAGTTCGAATCCCACCAGGGGCACTGCTAATTTCCTTGAAGCAAGAAAAATACCTGCGATCGCTTCACTTCACTTTCGAAAATTTGTTTAAACTTTTTGTAAAAATAATAAACAAAACCAACCCAAAGGGGAAAAGGGTTTTTGTTTGCGGGGGTTCCCCCGTCCCTTTTAATTTTTGTTAAAAATTATTCATAATTTTAAAATGTGAAGGGAAAAGATTTAAATTAAAGGGGCCCGGGAAAAAATATTTTAATATTTTGAATCACACAGAAAATTTTAAAATTTAAAAGGAAAAAACAAAATTGAAAAAAAAAAGAATTTTTGTTTTTTTTTAACTTTTTTAAACTTTAAGTTTGGGAAAAATTTAAAAACCCCTTGGGCCTTTTTAAAAATTTTTCCCGGTGTTCATATGTTTGTATTAAAAAAGCGTAAAGATTTTTGCCAAAAAATGTTTAAAAGTTGTTTATTAAATAAAGGAATTTTCAACCCAGGGGTTTTGGAAAAAAAAAACCTGAAAAAATATAAAAGTAAAATTTTTTTAAAAAAAAATTTAATTAATTTTTATTGTTTTCCATAAAAAATAAATTTTGGGGGGGAAAACCCTTAGGGAGGAAAGTTAGGAAAATTTTCATTTAAAAATCAAAAAAATCTCCGAGTCTGCAAATTTTTTGTAATTTTTTTTGGAAAATTAAAAGCTTTCCCGGTGAAAAAACGCGTTTGTTTAAATTTTTTTCGAATCAAAAACAATAAATTGTCTTCAAAATTTTGTAAAGAAAAAAAAAATTTT